>NC_069503.1:878196947-878408986 GCF_027579735.1 Bombina bombina | reverse complement strand
ACCCATCTCTCTCTCTCCCCCTCTCTTTTGTGCTCTCTCTCTCTCTCTCCCCCCTCTCTCTCTCTCTCTCTCACCCTCCCCCTCCTCTCTCCCCTCCTCTCTCTCTCCCCCCCTCTCTCCCCCTCTCTCTCTTTCTCCCCTCTCTCTCTCCCCTCTCCCCTCTCTCTCACTCCCCTCTCTCTCTCTCCCCTCTCTCTTTCTATCTCCCCTCTCTCTTTCTCTCTCCCCTCTCTCTCTCTCTCTCCCCCCTCTCTCTCCCCTCTCTCTCTCCCCTCTCTCTTTCTCTCTCCCCTCTCTCTCCCATCTCTCTCTCTCTCTCTCTCTCTATCTCCCCCCCCTCTCTCTCCCCTCTCTCAACCTCTCTCTCTCCCCTCTCTCTCTCCCCTCTCTCTCCTCTCTGTCTCCCCTCTATCTATCTCTCTCCACTCTCTCTCTCTCTCTATCTCCCCTCTCTCTCCCCTCTCTCAACCTCTCTCTCTCCCTCTCTCTCCCCCTCCCTCTCTCTCTCTCTCTCCCCTCTTTCTCTCTCCCCTCCCTCTCTCCTCTCTCTCTTCCCCTCTCTCTCTCTCTCTCTCTCTATCTCCCCCCCTCTGTCTCTCTCTCCCCCTCTCTCTCCCCCATCTCTCTCTCTCTCTCCATCTCCCCCCTCTCTCTTTCTCTCTCCCCTCTCTCGCCTCTTTCTCTCCCCTCTCTTTCTCCCCTTTTTCTCTTCCCTCTCTCTCCACATCTCCCCTCCCTCTCTCCTCTCTCTCTCTCCCCTCTGTCTCTCTCTCTATCTCCCCCCTCTGTCTCTCTCTCCCCCTCTCTCTCTCTTTCTCCCCTCTCTCTCTCCCCTCTCTTTCTCTCTCCCCTCTTTATCTCCCCTCTCTCTCTCTCTCTCTCTCTCTCTCCTCTCTCTTCTCTTTCTCTCTCTCTCTCTCCCCCTCTCTCTATCTCTCCCCTCTCTCTCTCCCCTCTTTCTCTCCCCTCTCTCTCTCCACATCTCCTCTCTCTCTCTCCCTCCCCCTCTCTCTTTCTCCCCTCTTGATCTCTCTCTCCCCTCTTGATCTCTCTCTTCCCTCTTTTGAGCTGTTTGAGCTATCTCCACAGCCTTTCACGGCCCCGCCCCCTTCACACACCTCCATGCTAGGCCCCACCCTCTTGACGGGCATTCACGCTAGGCCACGCCCCTTCACGGTCAGTCACGCCCCCACACACACTCGGGCACGCCCACTTCTGCTCGCGGCAGTCGGCAGATCAGGTAGGGACTTAAAGGGACATGAAACCCACATTTTTTCTTTCATGATTTAGAAAGAGAATGCAATTTTGAACATCTTTCTAATTTACTTATATTATATAATTTGTTTTATTCTCTTGATATTATTTGCTGAAAAGCATATCTAGATATGCTCAGTAGCTGCTGATTGGTTGCTGCACATAGAAGCCTCGTGTGATTGGCTCACCCATGTGCATTGCTTTTTCTACAACTAAGGATATCTAAAAAATGAAGCAAAATAAATAATAGAAGTAAATTGTAATGTTGTTTAAATTTGTATTCTCTATCCGAATAATGAAAGAAAGATTTTGGGTTTAGTGGCCCTTTAAGGCCAGGTGTGTTTCTCCTCGTGCTGTCTCTACTGCGCATGACAGCTTCGGACAAACACACTTGGCCTTTTATAGTATAGGATAGTGTAGCCAAATGGGTACTCACAATTATGGAAAGCATTCTGATGTGCTAGCAACAGCAGACTGATTACTCAGGGTATATCAGCTCACACTCTCCTGGTAGCAGCAACCGACCAACTTTTGGATGCAGGATACACAGGAACACAGTGGGAGCTCCATACCAACAAATGAAGGTGCTATCACTTAGCATAAGTTAAAAAACAATTTATTTTAAAAACAATAAGCATTCAGTGAAAAGGGGACATCTGATATAGTGCCCTTGCTGTTCTGTTTTGATTTTATATTCTCTGATATAGCGCCCTCTCTGTTCTGCTTTGTTTTTATATTACCAAACACTATACATAGTTATTCTAATTGTATTTAGATTTATATTACACTACTCACACTTAGGATTACACCACAAATGAAGGCAACCATTCACCAACCACCCCCCTAAATAACATATTGTAAGGGGCCTATCTATCAAGCTCCGTATGGAGCTTGAGGGCGTGTGTTTCTGGCAAGCCTTCAGTCTAAAGACCGCTGCTCCATAACCTGTCCATCTGCTCTGTGGAGGCCAAGACATCGCCGCAATTCAACCGGATGGAATACGATCGGGTTGATTGACATCCCCTGCAGGGGGTGGCGTTGCACCAGCAGTTCACAAGAGCTGCTGGTGCAATTCTGAATGCGGAGAGCGTATTGCTCTCCGTATTCAGCGATGTCTGTCAGACATGATCCGCTGATCGGATCATGTTGGACAGACACATAATAAATAGGCCCCTACATGTAAAAAGCCTAGCCTACAAAATAAAAGAAAAAACCCTATTCTTAAAAATGAAAAACCCACCCCAAAAAAACCTTATCTAACCCCAAAAGTGTTACAGTTGATGGGGCCCATCTCTGCTCCGTAATCTTTGGTTCTTCAGCTCTCTTCAGGGAGCCCTGGTCTTCATGCGGTCACCACCGCACATTGAAATTCCAGAAGCGTGGAACCCCAATGGGTAATACTTAAAGGGGCAGTAAACCTAGAAAATAATGTCATATAATTCTGCACATAGTGCAGACTTATATAACATTATCTTAGCCAAACTTTATGCAACATATTATTGCCAGTGAAATTTGATTAAAAAAGAGGGTTTTTCAGACTGCCACTCTTGCTCTACTGAGTGGGTCTGGTTTTCCCCCTGAGCGCATCTGGGCAGCTGTCTAGTCACAGCCCGGCCCGATCGCGCCATTACACTTAATGCAGCTCACTCCCGCTATCAGACAGAGCAGGAGCAAGCTGCATTGAGCTGTGACTAGACAGCTGCCCAGATGCACTCAGGGGGAAAACCAGACCCACTCAGTAGAGCAAGAGCAGCGGTCTGAAAAACCCTCTTTTTTTTAATCAAATTTCACCGGCAATAATATGTTGCATAAAGTTTGGCTAAGATAATGTTATATAATTCTGCACTATGTGCAGAATTATATAACATTATTTTCTAGATTTACTGTCCCTTTAACTACGATTGGCTGATTTCAAATAAGTCAGTCCCTATTGGCTGATTTGAATCAGTCAATATCAGGAACTTTTTTAAATTTAAACTCTAATCATCCAATAGAAAAAGATAATTAGAACTTAAATTAAAAAAAAAAAAAAATCTTGCTATTTGTTGATTAGCAGGGGGAGTTTAGCTGTGATGTAGGTGTAGGCAGTCGGTGGGAGGTAGCGAGGCGGAGCAGGGGGAGTGTAGATTAGCCATGACGTAGATGTAGGCGTTCAGGAGGAGATAGCGAGGCATGCTAGTGGGAGTAGCCTGCACTTTGCTATGGACACATCTACACAAGATCAATATGTTCAAAGCAGCGAAGTGCAGGTTTGCGAGGAGGGTAGCAGCCATGTTTGTCTCGACAGATGACATCACCTGAGCTAGTGAGTCTAGTTTTAAATAAACTTAGGTCCCCACAGCAGTATTTGAAGTGTGCCTAGAAATCAATTTTAGTTTCAGTGAGTGCTCTATTTGTGCCATGCACGCAGTAAAATGGTGATTATTATTTATTATTATTATTATTCTTTATTTATGGTGATGAGCGGCAACATCGCTCAAACTGCCTCAAGGCAATTGAAGCATTTTCCCAACGGTCTGTCGAAGTTTTACCCCCTCTCTGTTCACTTACGGCTAGATTTAGAGTTTTGTCGGTAACGACCCGCATAGCTAACGCTGGCTTTTTTCTGGCCGCACCTTTTAAATACCTCTGGTATTGAGAGTTCACAGAATGGCTGCGTTAGGCTCCAAAAAGGGAGCGTACAGGCATATTTAACGCCACTGCAACTCTCGATACCAGAGTTGCTTACGGACGCGGCCAGCTTCAAAAACGTGCTCGTGCACGATTCCCCCATAGAAAACAATGGGGCTGTTTGAGCTGAAAAAAAACTAACACCTGCAAAAAAGCCGCGTTCAGCTCCTAACGCAGCCTCATTGTTTCCTATGGGGAAACACTTCCTACGTCTGCACCTAACACTCTAACATGTACCCCGAGTCTAAACACCCCTAACCTTACACTTATTAACCCCTAATCTGCCGCCCCCGCTAACGCTGACCCCTGCTTATTATTATTAACCCCTAATCTGCCGCTCCGTAAACCGCCGCTACTTACATTATCCCTATGTACCCCTAATCTGCTGCTCCTAACACCGCCGACCCCTATATTATATGTATTAACCCCTAATCTGCCCCCCACAACGTCGCCTCCACCTGCCTACACTTATTAACCCCTAATCTGCCGAGCGGACCGCACCGCTATTATAATAAAGTTATTAACCCCTAATCCGCCTCACTAACCCTATAATAAGTAGTATTAACCCCTAATCTGCCCTCCCTAACATCGCCGACACCTAACTTCAAACATTAACCCCTAATCTGCCGACTGGAGCTCACCGCTATTCTAATAAATGTATTAATCCCTAAAGCTAAGTCTAACCCTAACACTAACACCCCCCCTAAGTTAAATATAATTTAAATCTAACGAAATAAATTAACTCTTATTAAATAAATTATTCCTATTTAAAGCTAAATACTTACCTGTAAAATAAATCCTAATATAGCTACAATATAAATTATAATTATATTATAGCTATTTTAGGATTTATATTTATTTTACAGGTAACTTTGTATTTATTTTAACCAGGTACAATAGCTATTAAATAGTTAAGAACTATTTAATAGCTAAAATAGTTAAAATAATTACAAATTTACCTGTAAAATAAATCCTAACCTAAGTTACAATTAAACCTAACACTACACTATCAATAAATAAATTAAATAAAATACCTACAATTACCTACAATTAAACCTAACACTACACTATCAATAAATGAATTAAATACAATATCTACAAATAAATACAATTAAATAAACTAACTAAAGTACAAAAAATAAAAAAGAACTAAGTTACAAAAAATAAAAAAATATTTACAAACATTAGAAAAATATTACAACAATTTTAAACTAATTACACCTACTCTAAGCCCCCTAATAAAATAACAAAGACCCCCAAAATAAAAAAATGCCCTACCCTATTCTAAATTACAAAAGTTCAACGCTCTTTTACCTTACCAGCCCTGAACAGGGCCCTTTGCGGGGCATGCCCCAAGAAATTCAGCTCTTTTGCCTGTAAAAAAACACATACAATACCCCCCCCCAACATTACAACCCACCACCCACATACCCCTAATCTAACCCAAACCCCCCTTAAATAAACCTAACACTAAGCCCCTGAAGATCTTCCTACCTTGTCTTCACCTCACCGGTTATCACACCGATCCGTCCTGGCTCCGATATCTTCATCCAACCCAAGCGGGGGCTAGACATCCATCATCCGACGGCTGAAGAAGTCCAGAAGAGGGTCCAAAGTCTTCATCCTATCCGGGAAGAAGAGTAGATCCGGACCGGCAACCATCTTCTTCCAAGCGGCATCTTCTATCTTCATCCGATGAGGACCAGCTCCATCGTGAAGACCTCCAGCGCGGACCCATCTTCTTCCGACGACGTCCAACTGAAGAATGACGGTTCCTTTAAGGGACGTCATCCAAGATGGTGTCCCTCGAATTCCGATTGGCTGATAGGATTCTATCAGCCAATCGGAATTAAGGTCGGAAAATTCTGATTGGCTGATGGAATCATTCTTCAGTTGGACGTCGTCGGAAGAAGATGGGTCCGCGCTGGAGGTCTTCACGATGGAGCCGGTCCTCATCGGATGAAGATAGAAGATGCCGCTTGGAAGAAGATGGTTGCCGGTCCGGATCTACTCTTCTTCCCGGATAGGATGAAGACTTTGGACCCTCTTCTGGACTTCTTCAGCCGTCGGATGATGGATGTCTAGCCCCCGCTTGGGTTGGATGAAGATATCGGAGGTTAATAAATATAATATAGGGGTCGGAGGTGTTAGGGGCAGCAGATTAGGGGTACATAAGTATAACGTAGGTGGCGGTCGGCAGATTAGGGGTTAATTATTGTAGGTAGCTGGCGGCGACGTTGTGGGGGGCAGGTTAGGGGTTAATAAATATAATATAGGGGTCGGCGGTGTTAGGGGCAGCAGATTAGGGGTACATAAGTATAACGTAGGTGGCGGTCGGCAGATTAGGGGTTAAAAATATTTAATCGAGTGGCGGCGATGTGGGGGGACCTCGGTTTAGGGGTACATAGGTAGTTTATGGGTGTTAGTGTACTTTAGAGCACAGTAGTTAAGAGCTTTATGAACCGGCGTTAGCCCAGAAAGCTCTTAACTACTGACTTTTTTCTGCGGCTGGAGTTTTGTCGTTAGAATTCTAACGCTCACTTCAGAGACGACTCTAAATACCGGAGTTAGAAAGATCCCATTGAAAAGATAGGATACGCAATTGACGTAAGGGGATCTGCGGTATGGAAAAGTCGCGGCTGAAAAGTGAGCGTTAGACCCTTTCCTGACTGACTCCAAATACCGGCGGTAGCCTAAAACCAGCGTTAGGAGCCTCTAACGCTGGTTTTCACGGCTACCGCCAAACTCTAAATCTAGGCCTTAGTGAATCATGGTAGGGGAGGTCCATCCCAACTTGTTCATATTATGACCCTTTAGCAGCGCATTAAGCATAATAAGGCTTATAAGCTGCACCATAATAAAGGGACATTAAACACTTTGAGGTGGTAATATAAAATGATAAATCATATATACATATATACATATACATATATAATTTTATTATCAAACTTGCGTAATTCACATTATTCTTTGTTGAAAAGATATCTAGCTAGATAGCGTGCTACGTAACAGGAAATAGTGCTGGCAACTAGTACTCTTGCTAAGGTATAACATTGTTTCAAAACTACTGCGATTTAATACTGCAGACACGCGCACACTCCTGAACTTACCGCCCTGCTTTTCAACAAAAGATAACAAGAAAACAAAGAAAATTTTATAATAGAAGTAGAATGGAAAGTTGTTTAAAATTGTATGTTCAATCTGAATCACAAAATAATTGTTTGGGGTTTTATATCCCTTTAAGAACTATGCGACAAATGAGCTTTTTATCATACGCTCACTATGGCAGTGTACAGACTAAAGCAAAGAGGACTAAGATAGCCATACTCACTGGGCTCCTTTTATTCTTCCTTCATTAGATGGAATTGATTACTTGCTCTTTGCCTTGTGGAGGATGGCTGGCATTAAAGGGACAGTATACACCAATTTTCATAACTGCATGTAATAGACACTACTATTAAGAAAAATATTCACAGATACTGATCTAAAAATACAGTATAAAACGTTTTAAAAACGTACTTAGAAGCTTCCAGTTTAGCATTGTTGAAAAGATTAGGCTGGGACACCCAGTGAAAGGGGCTGGGAAAACAAGAACAGCAGACAGTCTCCCCTCCCTGCATATGAAAAGACAGATTATACAAACAGGAGCTGCAGGCATCAGTCTACATCTAAAACTTTGGGGCTTGGTTAAGAGTCTGAAAATCAGAACAATGTTATTAAAAAATAAGCAAAACTATACATTTTTACAAAAACACTCCTAGATGGGCTATATAAATGGATCATCTCCAAAACATTTATGTAAAAAAAAAAATCAGGTGTACAATGTCCCTTTCAGCTGGTGGAGAAAGGTAGAGTGCACCTGGGCCACTTTTTACAGGAAGCCTCCACTTGCGTTTACTATCAGGGTGACAGAGCTGGGGAAATCTATAGTGGCTGTAGAGTGAGACAGGAAAGCTCCAGTGATCTGCATAGTGGTGATCAGTGCCTGTCTGCTTCTGCTAAACAATGACCATCTATACCAGGTACAGTGTGTGCAGAGCTGGGGTAGTTCTATACTTATATACTATAGCAGGGCATTGTGGTGATCAGTGCCTGTCTGCTTCTACTATACAATAACCATCTATGCCAGGTACAGTGTGTACAGAGCTGGGGTAGTTCTATACTTATAAACTATAGCAGGGCATTGTGGTGATCAGTGACTGTCTGCTGCTGCTATACAGGGACCATCTATGCCAGGTACAGTGTCTGCATAGCTGGGGTAGTTCTATACTTATATACTATAGCAGGGCATAGTGGTGATCAGTGCCTGTCTGCTTCTATACAATGACCACCTATGCCAGGTACAGTGTGTGCAGAGCTGGGGTAGTTCTATACTTATATACTATAGCAGGGCATTGTGGTGATCAATGACTGTCTGCTTCTACTATACAATAACCATCTATGCCAGGTACAGTGTGTACAGAGCTGGGGTAGTTCTAAACTTATATACTATAGCAGGGCATTGTGGTGATCAGTGACTGTCTGCTGCTGCTATACAGGGACCATCTATGCCAGGTACAGTGTCTGCAGAGCTGGGGTAGTTCTATACTTATATACTATAGCAGGGCATAGTAGTGATCAGTGCCTGTCTGCTTCTACTATACAATGACCATCTATGCCAGGTACAGTGTGTGCAGAGCTGGGGTAGTTCTATACTTATATACTATAGCAGGGCATTGTGGTGATCAATGACTGTCTGCTGCTACTATACAGGGACCATCTATGCCAGGTACAGTGTCTGCAGAGCTGGGGTAGTTCTATACTTATATACTATAGCAGGGCATAGTAGTGATCAGTGCCTGTCTGCTTCTACTATACAATGACCATCTATGCCAGGTACAGTGTGTGCAGAGCTGGGGTAGTTCTATACTTATATACTATAGCAGGGCATTGTGGTGATCAATGACTGTCTGCTGCTACTATACAGGGACCATCTATGCCAGGTACAGTGTCTGCAGAGCTGGGGTAGTTCTATACTTATATACTATAGCAGGGCATAGTGGTGATCAGTGCCTGTCTGCTTCTACTATACAATGACCACCTATGCCAGGTACAGTGTGTGCAGAGCTGGGGTAGTTCTATACTTATATACTATAGCAGGGCATTGTGGTGATCAGTGCCTGTCTGCTTCTATACAATGACCACCTATGCCAGGTACAGTGTGTACAGAGCTGGGGTAGTTCTATACTTATATACTATAGCAGGGCATTGTGGTGATCCATGACTGTCTGCTTCTGCTATACAGGGACCATCTATGCCAGATACAGTGTGTGCAGAGCTGGGGTAGTTCTATACTTATATACTATAGCAGGGCATTGTAGTGATCAATGACTGTCTGCTGCTGCTATACAGGGACCATCTATGCCAGGTACAGTGTCTGCAGAGCTGGGGTAGTTCTATACTTATATACTATAGCAGGGCATAGTGGTGATCAGTGCCTGTCTGCTTCTACTATACAATGACCACCTATGCCAGGTACAGTGTGTGCAGAGCTGGGGTAGTTCTATACTTATATACTATAGCAGGGCATTGTGGTGATCAGTGCCTGTCTGCTTCTATACAATGACCACCTATGCCAGGTACAATGTGTACAGAGCTGGGGTAGTTCTATACTTATATACTATAGCAGGGCATTGTGGTGATCAATGACTGTCTGCTTCTGCTATACAGGGACCATCTATGCCAGATACAGTGTGTGCAGAGCTGGGGTAGTTCTATACTTATATACTATAGCAGGGCATTGTAGTGATCAATGACTGTCTGCTGCTGCTATACAGGGACCATCTATGCCAGGTACAGTGTGTGCAGAGCTGGGGTAGTTCTATACTTATACACTATAGCAGGGCATAGTGGTGATCAATGACTGTCTGCTGCTATACAGGGACCATCTATGCCAGGTACAGTGTGTGCAGAGCTGGTGTAGTTCTATACTTATATGTAATAGTAGGGTTTTACAAATTGCATAGACACAGTTCATAATATTGAGTTCCCGGCTACTAACATTATAATTATATATGTATTTATAAATTTGTTATCTAGCTCATGCAGTTGTGTATGTAGCTCCTCAACATTCTGACTGCATCCTACATGTCATATATAATTCTCAAGTCATGCAGAACAGGAAGTATGGCAATCTGTGCGCAAAACCATAAACAGAAGCAACACTGATAAACTAAGTATGTGTTAATATCTCAGGATCCTTTAACTTAACTCAAATATATAAGTACACTTACAGCATGTGCTGGAATACACCGACAGGTGATATATGTTTGGGGCTGGAGCATTTACAACTACAGCTTGGGTTGGCGTACCGAGGCAGGGGATAATGTGTTTGAGACAGGCGCACTTACAGCGACAGCTTGGGCTGGCAGAGGCAAATGACAACCAATGAAAACTGGAACCATTGATGCCACTGAAAGGGTACATTCCCTCATGAATAGCATGTGGAAACTCTGAAGGCAATGTTAGTGACTAAAGTAAGCTTATGTTGCTTTTGATGAAGAAAGACCTCCTTAGGAATATTCACAGCTCTGAAAAAATATTTTCTCTAGTAAGGTATATCCAGTCCACGGATCATCCATTACTTATGGGATATTCTCATTCCCAACAGGAAGTTGCAAGAGGACCCACAGCAAAGCTGTTATATAGCTCCTCCCCTTCCTACCATATCTAGTCATTCTCTTGCAACTCTCAACGCGCATGGAGGTAGTAAGAGGAAAGTGGTGAAAAATAGTTAGTTTATTTTCTTCAATCAAAAGTTTGTTATTTTAAATAGTACCGGAGTTGTGCTATTGTTTCTCAGGCAGAGCTAGAAGAAGAATCTGCCTGAGTTTTCTATGATCTTAGCAGGTTGTAACTAAGATCCATTGCTGTTCTCACACATGTCTGAGGAGTGAGGTAACTTCAGAGGGAGAATGGCGTGCAGTTTATTCTGCTATCAGGTATGTGCAGTTATGATTTTTTCTAGGATTGGAAATGCTAGAAAATGCTGCTGATTCCTGATAAATGTAAGTTAAGCCTGAATACAGTGATTTAATAATGACTAGTATCATGCTTACTCTCAGGGGTATTACCCTTATAGATATGCTATATAAAACGTTTGCTGGCATGTTTAATCGTTTTTTATATATGCTTGGTGATAAAACTTTATTGGGGCCTAATTTTTTCCACATTGCTGGCTTTATTTTTGCCTAGAAACAGTTTCCTGAGGCTTTCCACTGTTGTAATATGAGTGGGAGGGGCCTATTTTAGCGCTTTATTGCGCAGTTAAAATTACAGACTGAGGCATCCAGTTTTCCTTAGGAGTCCCCTGAATGCTACAGGACATCTCTGTTGGGGAAGGTAGGAGCCACAGTAAAGCTGTGGCACTTTGCTGTGACTGTTAAAAAACGTCTATGTCGTTTTTTTGATCCGTTTTTTTAACTAAGGGGTTAATCATCCATTTGCAAGTGGGTGCAATGCTCTGTTAGCCTATTACATACACTGTAAAAATTTCGTTTGTGTAACTGCCTTTTTTCACTGTTTTTCAAATTTTGACAAAATTTGTTTCTCTTAAAGGCACAGTACCGTTTATTTATATTGTTTGTTAACTTGAAAGTGTTTTCCAAGCTTGCTAGTCTCATTGCTAGTCTGTATAAACATGTCTGACATAGAGGAAACTCCTTTTTCATTATGTTTAAAAGCCATGGTGGAACCCCCTCTGAGAATGTGTACCAAATGTACTGATTTCACTTTAAGCAATAAAGATCATATTATGTCTTTGCAAAATGTATCACCAGAGGATTCTGATGAGGGGGAAGTTATGCTGACTAACTCTCCCCACGTGTCAGATCCTTTGACTCCCGCTCAAGGGACTCACGCTCAAATGGCGCCAAGTACATCAAGGGCACCTATAGCCTTTACTTTACAAGACATGGCGGCAGTCATGGATAATACCCTGTCAGCGGTATTAGCCAGACTACCTGAACTTAGAGGTAAGCGAGACAGCTCTGGAGTTAGACGAAATGCAGAGCATACTGACGCTTTAAGATCCATGTCTGATACTGCCTCACAATATGCTGAAGCTGAAGAAGGAGAACTTCAGTCTGTGGGTGATGTTTCTGACTCAGACAGAGTACCTGATTCTGATGTTTCTACATTTAAATTTAAGCTTGAACACCTCTGCGTGTTACTAAAGGAGGTTTTAGCTGCTCTGAATGACTGTGACACAATTGCAGTGCCAGAGAAATTGTGTAGACTGGATAAATACTTTGCAGTGCCGGTGTGTACTGATGTTTTTCCAATACCTAAAAGGTTTACAGAAATTATTACTAAGGAATGGGATAGGCCAGGTGTGCCGTTCACTCCACCTCCTATTTTTAGAAAAATGTTTCCTATAGACGCCACCACACGGGACTTATGGCAGACAGTCCCTAAGGTGGAGGGAGCAGTTTCTACTTTAGCAAAGCGGACTACTATCCCTGTCGAGGACAGTTGTGCTTTTTCAGATCCAATGGACAAAAAATTAGAAGGTTACCTTAAGAAAATATTTTGTCAACAAGGTTTTATCCTTCAGCCCCTTGCATGCATTGCCCCTGTCACTGCTGCTGCGGCGTTCTGGTTTGAGTCTCTGGAAGAGGCCTTACAGGTAGCGACTCCATTGGATGACATACTTGGCAAACTTAGGGCACTTAAGCTAGCCAATTCTTTTGTTTCTGATGCCATTGTTCATTTGACTAAACTAACGGCTAAGAATTCTGGTTTTGCTATACAGGCGTGCAGAGCGCTATGGCTTAAATCATGGTCAGCTGACGTGACTTCCAAATCTAAGCTGCTTAACATTCCCTTCAAGGGGCAGACCTTATTCGGGCCTGGTTTGAAGGAGATCATTGCTGATATCACTGGAGGAAAAGGTCATGCCCTTCCTCAGGACAGGTCCAAATCCAGGGCCAAACAGTCTAATTTTCGTGCCTTTCGAAACTTCAAGGCAGGTGCGCCATCAACCTCCTCTAATGCAAGACAAGAGGGAACTGTTGCTCAATCCAAAGCGGTCTGGAAGCCAAACCAGACCTGGAACAAAGGTAAGCAGGCTAAAAAACCTGCTGCTGCCTCCAAGACAGCATGAAGGAACGGCCCCCTATCCGGTAATGGATCTAGTGGGGGGCAGACTTTCACTCTTCACCCAGGCGTGGGCAAGAGATTTCAGGATCCCTGGGCGTTGGAAATTATATCCCAGGAATATCTTCTGGACTTCAAAGCTTCTCCCTCAAAAGGGAGATTTCACCTTTCACAATTATCTGCAAACCAGATAAAGAGAGAGGCATTCTTACACTGTGTACGAGACCTCCTAGTTATGGGAGTGATCCATCCAGTTCCAAAAGAGGAACAAGGACAGGGTTTTTACTCAAATCTGTTTGTGGTTCCCAAAAAAGAGGGAACATTCAGACCAATTTTGGATCTAAAGATCTTAAACAAATTCCTCAGGGTTCCATCATTCAAGATGGAAACTATCCGTACCATCCTGCCTATGATCCAGGAGGGTCAATATATGACTACAGTGGATCTAAAGTATGCTTACCTTCACATTCCGATACACAAAGATCATCATCGGTTTCTCAGGTTTGCCTTTCTAGACAGGCATTACCAGTTTGTAGCTCTTCCCTTTGGGTTAGCTACAGCCCCAAGAATTTTTACAAAGGTTCTAGGGTCGCTTCTAGCGGTGCATAGCAGTAGCACCTTATTTAGACGACATCCTGATACAGGCGTCAAATTTCCAAATTGCCAAGTCTCATACGGACTTAGTACTGGCATTTCTGAGGTCGCATGGGTGGAAAGTGAACGAGGAAAAGAGTTCTCTATCCCCACTCACGAGAGTTTCCTTTCTAGGGACTCTGATAGATTCTGTAGAAATGAAAATTTACCTGACGGAGTCCAGGTTATCAAAGCTTCTAAATTCCTGCCGGGTTCTTCATTCCATTCCGCACCCTTCGGTGGTTCAGTGTATGGAAGTAATCGGCTTAATGGTAGCGGCAATGGACATAGTGCCGTTTGCACGCTTACATCTCAGACCGCTGCAACATGCATGCTCAGTCAGTGGAACGGGGATTACACAGATTTGTCCCCTCAACTGAATCTGGACCAAGAGACCAGGGATTCTCTCCTCTGGTGGCTATCTCGGGTCCATCTGTCCAAAGGTATGACCTTTCACAGGCCAGATTGGACGATTGTAACAACAGATGCCAGCCTTCTAGGTTGGGGTGCAGTCTGGAACTCCCTGAAGGCTCAGATATTGTGGACTCAGGAGGAGTCTCTCCTTCCAATAAATATTCTGGAACTAAGAGCATTATTCAATGCTCTTCAGGCTTGGCCTCAGTTAGCAACTCTGAGGTACATCAGATTGCAGTCGGACAACATCACGACTGTGGCTTACATCAACCATCAAGGGGGAACAAGAAGTTCCCAAGCGATGTTAGAAGTCTCAAAGATAATTCGCTGGGTGGAGTTTCACTCCTGCCATCTATCAGCTATCCATATCCCAGGTGTAGAGAACTGGGAGGCGGATTTTCTAAGTCGACAGACTTTTCATTCGGAGGAGTGGGAACTCCATCCGGAGGTGTTTGCACAAGTGATTCATCGCTGGGGCAAACCAGAACTGGATCTCATGGCATCTCGACAGAATACCAAGCTTCCTTGTTACGGATCCAGGTCCAGGGACCCCAGGGCAACGCTGATAGATGCTCTAGCAGCGCCCTGGTCTTTCAACCTGGCTTATGTGTTTCCACCGTTTCCTCTGCTCCCTCGACTGATTGTCAAGATGAAGCAGGAGAGCGCATCAGTGATTTTAATAGCGCCTGCATGGCCACGCAGGACCTGGTATGCAGACCTAGTGGACATGTCATCCTTTCCACCATGGACTCTGCCTCTGAGACAGGACCTTCTACTTCAGGGTCCTTTCCTCCATCCAAATCTAATTTCTCTGAGACTGACTGCATGGAGATTGAACGCTTGATTTTATCAAAGTGTGGCTTCTCTGAGTCAGTCATTGATACCTTAATATAGGCACGAAAGCCTGTCACCAGGAAAATTTACCATAAAATATGGCGTAAATATCTTTATTGGTGTGAATCCAAGGGCTACTCATGGAGTAAGGTCATGATTCCTAGGATATTATCTTTTCTCCAAGAAAGCTTGGAAAAAGGTTTGTCAGCTAGTTCCTTAAAGGGACAGATTTCTGCTCTGTCTATTCTTTTGCACAAGCGTCTGGCAGATGTTCCAGACATTCAGGCATTTTGTCAGGCTTTAGTCAGAATCAAGCCTGTGTTTAAACCTGTTGCTCCACCATGGAGCTTAAATTTGGTTCTTAAGGTTCTTCAAGGAGTCCCGTTTGAACCTCTTCATTCCATTGATATAAAACTTTTATCTTGGAAAGTCCTTTTTTTGGTAGCTATTTCCTCGGCTCATAGAGTCTCCGAGTTATCTGCCTTACAATGTGATTCTCCTTATCTAATTTTTCATTCTGATAAGGTAGTCCTGCGTACCAAACCTGGGTTTTTACCTAAGGTGGTATCTAACAATAATATCAATCAAGAGATTATTGTTCCATCCTTGTGTCCTAATCCTTCTTCAAAGAAGGAACGTCTATTACACAATTTGGACGTGGTTCGTGCTTTAAAGTTTTACTTACAAGCTACTAAGGTTTTTCGACAAACATCTGCTTTGTTTGTTGTTTACTCTTTTTGGCTAAGAAGCATAATACGCTTAGCCTATGAGACTGCTGGACAGCAGCCCCCTGAAAGGATTACAGCTCATTCTACTAGAGCTGTGGCTTCCACCTGGGCCTTTAAAAATGGGCCTCTGTTGAACAGATTTGCAAGGCGGCGACTTGGTCTTCGCTTCATACTTTTTCAAAATTTTACAAATTTAATACTTTTGCTTCTTCGGAGGCTATTTTTGGGAGAAAGGTTTTACAGGCAGTGGTACCTTCCGTTTAAGTTCCTGCCTTGTCCCTCCCTTCATCCGTGTACTTTAGCTTTGGTATTGGTATCCCATAAGTAATGGATGATCCATGGACTGGATACACCTTACTAGAGAAAACACAATTTATGCTTACCTGATAAATTTATTTATCTAGTGGTGTATCCAGTCCACGGCCCGCCCTGTCATTTTAAGGCAGGTTATTTTTAAATTTAAACTACAGTCACCACTGCACCCTATGGTTTCTCCTTTCTCTGCTTGTTTTCGGTAGAATGACTGGATATGGTAGGAAGGGAAGGAGCTATATAACAGCTTTGCTGTGGGTCCTCTTGCAACTTCTTGTTGGGAATGAGAATATCCCATAAGTAATGGATGATCCGTGGACTGGATACACCACTAGAGAAATACATTTATCAGGTAAGCATAAATTGTGTTTTTTTTTAAGTAAGGATAACAAGTTTTATCTTAGCAATAGCTGTTACTATTGGTTTTCATTTTAGGTATCTACTTTTACAAGCTAAGTCTTGTCCCATTTAAATAATAAGTAGCCTGCACGTTTGCTTCCAAAATGAAGAACCTTACATTTACCAGTTAATGCTCTTTTGCCACTTACAAGCCCATCTTTCCAATGTTTGTAAATCCCTTGAAGATCAATTACATCCTGCTCTGACCTAATCACTCCCTAATAGAAAAACACATGTAATCAAAAATATAGGTTATTATAAGAAACTGTGGAAAATATATAACTATATCTATATAAATAAGAATATACTAATCTGCACTGGCTAAATCCAGAGCAAACTTTCCCTTTCCTGCTGAGTGCATTACTTACTTTTTACTCTTGGTATCCTTTGTTGATAAAGAACATGTACATATGTAAGTTATAGCACATCTTCATTACAACTAATTAAACTCCATCTAAAGTGTTGCTAACATTCCGATCTTGTTTTATAAAAGGGAGAGTTTACCATCACTTTAAGTATTTTCTGTTCTGGTTCGCAATAATGCAGTTCACAGAGAAACAAGTTTATTAAGATCATAAAAAAAATAATTAGCAACAGCAAAACAATGATAGAATACTGAATAATCATCATTAACTAAATAAAAAGGCTGCACAACAATAACTACACATATACAGATTTCCCATTAGCCAAGACAACAAGTAAACGATTGATTTCAACTGCCAAATGTTCCATTTACTGCAAAACAGTCAATTGTAAAAGTCTACAAAGCTGAGACAGCAACATTTTTAATGCTGTGATCTGATTGGCTGTAATGTGTTGACAATTTACATATCTCTTCACTGTGTTGTATTCAGAGCCAGAAAAACTGCTTCTCCTAAAATCCAGAACGGTGAACAAAGCAGGTGCCAAAAAGGAACCAGATGATGCCGATGATGTACAGAAAATGTTTAGAGTTCTATATGAGAGAGCAACTAAAATACTCTGAGGCACTAATGAGGTAGTTAAAGGGGCAGTAAAGTCCAAATTAAACTTTCATGATTTGGATAAAGCATGCAATTTAATTATGTGATCAAATTTGCTTTGTTCTCTTGTTCTTTTATTGAAGAGTAAAACTAAGTAGGCTCACAAGAGCTCAGGAGTGTGCACGTGTCTTTAGTAATCTATGGCAACAGTGTTTTGCTAATATTTTTTTAGCTTTGTCATACAATGTTGCAGAACACTGCTGCCATAGAGTACTAAAGCCCAGATTAGATCTTCCAAATAAGGCAAATGATGGGTGGGGTTTAGATGTTGATAAATAATTGTAGCAAAAAGTTTGTTAATGTGTTTTTCTATAGAAATACAACAGAAATATCTTGTAATTACAAGGTGTTTACTGTCCCTTTAAATTGTAATGATTGCTAGTTAATCCCATCACTGCAATTGGATAGCACATAAGTGAAATCCTTATTCTCAGTTAAATTTCAGTTTTCATTAGTTTGTATTGTAAATTTTACCCTCATACTTTTAGCAGATTATTTGATATACAGTTGATATATGCAGGATTGTTTTAATCATTTCCTAAACAATGTCAAAATATCTGTGTAAGTAACTAGATTATTTAAATCCCTTAAGTAACAATTTTATTTTGCTCTTTTTACAATTTTCTTTCTATAAAGCAGCCTACTTTACTTTTTATCTTTATTCTCAGTACTAGATTCACACTTACACAGTGTTCCCTCTAATGCCAGTTTTATGTGCAACCCAGCAGTGAAACAGTTAATTAAGTAATCGCACCCTGCAATTAGCAAACACTACACAATGCAGACTGCAAGGTATGGTTATCTTATTACCTTCTTCACTGCTGGGTTGCTCACAAAACTCTCCTTAGCCAATAGGATTGAGCTTACATTCTATTGGCTGTTAAAATCAGCCAATAGAATGCAAGCTCAATCATATTGGCTGATTGGATCAGCCAATAGGATTGAGCTTCAATCCTATTGGCTGATTGCATCAGCCAATAGGATTTTTTCTAACTTAATTCTGATTGGCTGATAGAATTCTATCAGCCAATCGGAATCTAAGGGATGCCATCTTGGATGATGTCACTTAAAGGTACCGTCATTTAGTGTTAGTCATCGAATGGAAGAGGATGCTCCGCGTCGGATGGCTTGAAGATGGACCCGCTCCGCTCCGGATGGATGAAGATAGAAGATGCCGTCTGGATGAAGACTTCTGTCCGTTTGGAGGACCTCTTCTGCCCAGATCGGATGAAGACTTCTGCCCGTCTGGAGGACCACTTCTGCCCGGTTGGGTGAAGACGTCTCAAGGTAGGGTGAGCTTCAAGGGGGTAGTGTTAGGTTTTATTAAGGGGGGATTGGGTGGGTTTTAGAGTATGGTTGGGTGTGTGGGTGGTGGGTTTTGTATTGTTTTTTACAGGAAAAAGAGCTGATTACTTTGGGGCAATGCCCCGCAAAAGGCCCTTTTAAGGGCTATTTGTAATTTAGTATAGGGTAGGGATATTTATTATTTTGGGGGGCTTTTTTATTTTATTAGGGGGATTAGATTAGGTGTAATTAGTTTAAAATTCTTGTAATTATTTTATTATTTTCTGTAATTTAGTGTTTGTTTTTTTCGTACTTTAGTTTATTTCATTTAATTGTAGTTAGTTTAGGTAATTTATTTAATGATAGTGTAGTGTTAGGTGTAATTGTAACTTAGGTTAGGATTTATTTTACAGGTATATTTGTATTTATTTTAACTAGGAAGTTATTAAATTGTTAATAACTATTTAATAACTATTGTACTTAGTTAAAATAAATACAAAGTTGCTTGTAAAATAAAAATAAACACTGAGATAGCTACAATGTAACTATTAGTTATATTGTAGCTAGCTTAGGGTTTATTTTATAGGTAAGTATTTAGTTTAAAATAGGAATAATTTAGTTTAAAAATAGTAATTTTATTTAGATTTATTTAAATTATATTTAAGTTAGGGGGGTGTTAGGGTTAGGGTTAGACTTAGGTTTAGGGGTTAATACATTTAATATAGTGGTGGCGGCGTTGGGGTCGGCAGATTAGGGGTTAATAAATGTAGGTAGGTGTCGGCGATGTTAGGGACGGCAGATTAGGGGTTAATAAAATTTAACTAGTGTTTGCGATGCGGGATTGCGGCGGTTTAGGGGCTAATATATTTATTACAGTGGCGGCGATCTCCGGTTGGCAGATTAGGGGTTAAGAATTTTATTTAACTGTTTGTGATGTGCGGGGGCCCTCAGTTTAGGGGTTAATAGGTATTTTATGGGTGTTAGTGTACTTTTTAGCACTTTAGTTAAGAGTTTTATGTTACGGCGTTAGCCCATAAAACTCTTAACTACTGACTTTTAAATGCGGTAGGAGTCTTGACAGGAGAGGGTGTACCGCTCACTTTTTCCAAGACTCGTAATACCGGCCTTAAGCAAATCCCATGGAAAAGATAGGATATGCAATTGACGTAAGGGGATTTGCGGTATGCTCGAGTCGCAGAAAAAAAGTGAGCGGTACACCTGTACCTGCCAGACTCGTAATACCAGCGGGCATTAAAAAGCAGCGTTGGGACTTCTCAACGCTGCTTTTTAACACTAACACAAGGCTCATAATCTAGCAGTATGTGTTTTTTCATCAAGCATACTTAAATTATGATTTACGTTGTGCATATTTAATATGATTTATTCCTGTTTAATTTAAAGGGACAGTCTACACTTTAGTCATCTTAAAGTCTTACATTACATTAAGCTGCAAATAGTCTCCTGCACACTTTTTATATCATGCAGCAGTAACAGTAAAAAAAAAGTTATTTTAAAATGAATATTATTTCTGGCCACTTTGAAATGGCTGCCAACCTCAGCCCAGTGATGACATCACAATATGGGATGCATCTAGGCATTCTGCTGAATAGCATTGACAGTCTCTTGAATTTAACTAGTGAGCCTTTTGTGATTGGACGCCATATGCAGCCCACATCATGATGTCATCAGTGGGCTGAGCTTGGCAGCCATTTCAAAATGTCCAGAAACAATTTTGATTTTGAAATAACTTTTTACCATTCTTGCTGCATGATATAGAAAAGGTACAGGAGGCTGTTTGCATCTTAATCTAAGGTAAGACTTTAAGATGACCAAGGTGTACACTGTCCCTTTAAATACAAATTTTAAGTTTATTAATAAAATATGATTTCTGGTGAACAACTCTGTTAGGATTTTTTTTAAATGTACCATAACAATACAATGTTTTCCTTAGTACAGTGGGGCAAAAAAGTATTTAGTCAGCCACCAATTGTGCAAGTTCTCCCACTTAAGAAGATGAGAGAGGCCTGTAATTTTCATCATAGGTATACCTCAACTATGAGAGACAAAATGTGGAAACAAATCCAGACAATCACATTGTCTGATTTGGAAAAAATTTATTTGCATATTATGGTGGAAAATAAGTATTTGGTAACCTATAAACAAGCAAACTTTCTGGCTCTCACAGACCTGTATGTTCTTCTTTAAGAGGATCCTCTGTCCTCCACTCATTACCTGTATTAATGGCACCTGTTTGAACTTGCTATCAGTATAAAAGACACCTGTCCACAACCTCAAACAGTCACACTCCAAACTCCACTATGGTGAAGACCAAAGAGCTGTCGAAGGACACCAGAAACAAAATTGTAGACCTGCACCAAGCTGGGAAGACTGAATCTGCAATAGGCAAGCAGCTTGGTGTGAAGAAATCAACTGTGGGAGCAATAATTAGAAAATGGAAAACATACAAGACCACTGATAATCTCCCTTGATCTGGGGCTCCACGCAAGATCTCACCCTGTGGGGTCAAAATTATCACAAGAACGGTGAGCAAACATCCCAGAACCAGAACCTATAGTAATGTACGTATCACCTTCACATACATTCAAAAGCAGGGAACACCCTTTGCGACACACACTGATCTCAAGGTGAAAATTGCCTACTCCCTCACGCAGGGGCGGAACTAACAGTAATGCAGAGGTCGCGAATGCGACTGGGCCCAGAAGGTCCCACCCTCAGGGGGGCCCCGAGTTACTACAGCTCATGAAAAAGGTTTTATTATTTTATTATTTTTTTTGTTAACTTTTAAGAATTCCAGCACAAATGTTCCTTGACTAGATTGACCTCCGTGCTGCTGCGGCTGCTTGTGTTAGTGAGTCTGTCACCTCACCACCAGTGTCACGCCGCCAGTCACGTGCTTGTCAGTCTGACTCCTCATTGTAAATTTACCTAACAAGCTAAGGGAGGCTATTGGCGCAGGGCAGCTCAGCCACCCGGAACTTCCAATTTTGGCTTCTTTGGTGCGCAGCTCCTCCTGACTGACTGCAAGTGTAGTCTATTTTGACTAATACAACCAG
This sequence comes from Bombina bombina, assembly GCF_027579735.1. Lineage (NCBI taxonomy): Eukaryota > Metazoa > Chordata > Amphibia > Anura > Bombinatoridae > Bombina > Bombina bombina. Next base: position 878,387,227 of record NC_069503.1, on the reverse strand, counting down.
AGAAAGTTGTACAAAAGTGCACACTTGTATAGCACTCAAACCCAAAGAAATAATAGTAAGTATAGCGTGGTGTATATTTACAAAGAAATTAAAAAAATAAATTAAACTTTAATAGTTATATTTTAAAAAAATGGGTACACTTAAAAACAATAGTGAACTCATAGACTGCTATAGGTAGAGGTCTGAGGTTGGTTCAAACTATGTAAATAATATGAAGAGTAGTCAGATATATTCATAAATACCTGAGAATTACCTCAAGAATATCTTGTGTCAATATAAAAGTGTTTGCTGCACACAGTAGAGCTGTTATATGTTGCTACAAAAATGATGAATTATTGAAGTAGTCAATAGGCTCTATTCGCTTATTATGAATATATAAGAGAAGTGTCATATAATAGAGATGACACTCAGCACGACGTTAGTTGTAAACAATAGGGCTTTTTAACGTACTTCCGCTAATAGCTAAGTTATTGCACTAATCCTGGTATGTAGCGCTCAATAACATTTTACAGTAGAGTGCCATCATGCTGGATTTGGAGCATTAGTTACTGTTAGCACGTCTAATAACGTTTAAATAAAGCTCCTCCAAAGTTTTAAGAATTACTGATGCAGATAACATAACTAGCGATGTATAGACCTGTTAAATAATTAGTGTGGGATCTAATGATCACAGTCACATAACATATTATGTAATAAGATAAAGCTTATGTTACAGCTAAACTTTGATTGAATTGTAAGGTAGCTGATATCTAGCACCGAAACCACATTTATAGTAGCAGGTATCGTTATTTAAAAAGGGGAAAAGGATGCAGGGTTGTATCAAGTATATTATAGTTAAGCATTCAATATATGCTATAAAATGGTTACACTAACTCTGCACATTAAGCTTGCAGTGGAGTAATGGATTATCGTGATTTTGTATCCAAATCAGGTGCTAGTTGTAGCCTTATATAGTTTAGCTATTGGTTGTGTCACAGTACTTGTTATTTATGGCATTCACGAGTAATAATATTGTGACTTTATAGCGATCAGGATCTGCCACTCGGTAAAAGATTACTGGGTATGCATAATGAATGTAGCGCATAAGTAATTCCGGAGGGCTGCTAACATTGAGCGTGTCCACCGTGCAGGACCATAGGTCTCTGAGTAATTATTGGAGTTACACTCCTGAGAAGCATATCTATCTGAGAATACATGAACCGTCAGCTCAGATATCATAGGTTAGTTAGCTACGAGATCAACAACATTAAAACATAGGGGTCCCACTTCCCCCTGCTCCTGACATCAGGGCCGCCATCAGGGGGTGACAGGGGTGACTCCTGTCAGGGGCCCAATGGGCTAGGGGGGCCCCATGAGGAAAGAACTAAAAAAAAAAAAAAAAAAAAAAATTTTTTTTTAAATTTTGGCAGCCACCAGTGGGTACTACAGCAGAGTGCTAATTGAGCATGGGAAATGTTATTACAAAGAGTAAAGTATTAGCATTTGAGAGGATTTCTGAGTGCGCACTAAACCACTATGCACATTGTGAGACAGACTTGGCACTTTGTACAGTGTGTGCCTGAGTCAGTCAGCTGATCACTTTCATTTGCAGAGGAGGTAGGAATTACTTAGCAAATGTTTTTTATTTCTTTGTGCAATTTAAGATTGTAACTTCAGTGTGGTAGTAGTTGTATGGTGGGGCCAGGGGTCCATAAAAACACATTTTTTTAGCAGCAGTGTATTTATGATTATTTGACAATGCTGTAGAAATTCTATATTTAAAACCATGCAGAAATGTTTCCTCCTCAATACACAAATGATATATATTACATTCCAGTTTACTGCCCCTTTATGCAAGGACTTTCCAGATACAAGGAGGCATTTTATCTAAGATTTTTACATCTGCATAACCTGTTATACTCTCAGACTAAGATTGCTCAGTGTTTGAAATGAGACAGGTTAACTTAAAACTGTTCAGTTTACACTACAGCTGACTTAATTTTGAAATGCATACCAACAAGCTTAAATCCTGCATTTAACCAGATCTAATGGTATGAGTAGCACAGCTTATGGTTCCACCAAGACCATATAGAGTACAGCATTTTCAAAATCCACAAGTACAGCTGACAGATGGGAACATTTGTACACTATATTTTAATTGGTGCTCTTGGTTGGGGAAAATGGGGAAAATATCAGACAAACATATGTCAACCTTCTAAAAGTACTTTTCTTCATCTAGCCATCTACCCAGCTCATTAATGTACAATTTTGAATTCACAGAATTATTTTTGTTTGCACATTTACAAATATGATTCTTTAAAAAGTGATCTCTTAATTTCTGCATTTTTTTTTATCATGCATGTCACACACTCTGGATTTAGGGGATGCAAGGCACATAAATGTTTCCTCCTGTGAGTGTTTCTGTGGGTGTCTGTGTTTATGTCTTTGTGCTTTGGTTTGTGTCTCTATGAGTGTGTATGTATTTTTTTTCTGTGGGTCTTTCTGTGAGGGTGGGTGTGTATGTCTTTGTGCATTTTCTGTGGATGTCTGTGAGGGTGTGTGCATATGTCTTTGAGCTTTTTCTATGGGTGTCTCTGTGAGGGTGGGCATGTGTTTGTCTTTGTGTATTTTCTCTGGATGCCTCTGTGAGGGTGGGTGTGTATGTCTGTGTTTTCTGTGGATGTCTCTGTGAGGGTGTGTGTGTGTATGAATGTCTGTGTTTTCTGTGGATGTCTCTGTGAGGGTGTGTATTTTCTGTGGGTGTCTCTGTGAGGGTGTGTGTATGTCTTTGTGTGTTTTCTGTGGATGTCTCCGTCAGGGTGTGTGTATGTATGTCTTTCTGTGTTTTATGTGGTTGTCTCTCTGTGTGTGTGTGTTTTCTGTGGGTGTCTCTGTGTGTGTGTGTGTGTGTGTATGTCTTTGTGTGTTTTCTGAGGCTGTCTCTGTTGGTGTTTCCTTGGGTGTATGTGGATGTTTGAGTTTGTGTGTGTGTGTGTGTCCATTGTCTGTTCCTTTTTAGGGCATTTTGACCTTACTACTGATTATTCACATCTTTCTACAGACTTTGAGACTAATGAGAAATTTCCGGAAGTCACTAATCTGCCATTTAACCTTTAAATTATTGTTTAGGCAGTTCAGGGCCCTTCCTTTCAGCCACTGCATGCTGTTGTCATCATTTATTTGGCATCTTCCTTTACAAAAAGATAATCAGAACTCCATATTTTGTTTTCTAAATCTCCTTTTTTTACAAAACTGTAGTTTACCTCATTACTTGTCCGGTCAATGTAAACAAGTGCTGAGTGTCTGTTTAGTTGTCTGTGTCTGAGTTTCTTTGCGTGTCTGCTAGAGTGTCTATATGTGAATCCTTATGTGTGAGTGTATGTTTCAGTGTATGTATGTTACTACCTTTACAACATTTCCAAGTTTAAATAGACACTTAAGATTAAGGTGCATATACGTTTTAGTCACTTGGTCAAAAATTGCACATGTCAAAGGAGGGGGGCCCTGATCAATGGTTAAGTCATGGGCCCCAAAATTTCTAGTGGCGGCCCTGCCTGACATGTTTCGCCTGCTATACCGGCTTTTTCGAAGGCCTTCGTACTGTGACACAACCAATAGCTAAACTATATAAGTCTACAACTAGCACCTGATTTGGATACAAAATCACGATAATCCATTACTCCACTGCAAGCTTAATGTGCAGAGTTAGTGTAACCATTTTATAGCATATATTGAATGCTTAACTATAATATACTTGATACAACCCTGCATCCTTTTCCCCTTTTTAATTAACGATACCTGCTACTATAAATGTGGTTTCGGTGCTAGATATCAGCTACCTTACAATTCAATCAAAGTTTAGCTTTAACATAAGCTTTATCTTATTACATAATATGTTATGTGACTGTGATCATTAGATCCCACACTAATTATTTAACAGGTCTATACATCGCTAGTTATGTTATCTGCATCAGTAATTCTTAAAACTTTGGAGAAGCTTTATTTAAACGTTATTAGACGTGCTAACAGTTACTAATCTCCAAATCCAGCATGATGGCACTCTACTGTAAAATGTTATTGAGCGCTACATACCAGGATTAATAACTTAGCTATTAGCGGAAGTACATTAAAAAGCCCTATTGTTTACAACTAACGTCGTGCTGAGTGTCATCTCTATTATATGACACTTCTCTTATATATTCATAATAAGCGAATAGAGCCTATTGACTACTTCAATAATTCATCATTTTTGTAGCAACATATAACAGCTCTACTGTGTGCAGCAAACACTTTTATATTGACACAAGATATTCTTGAGGTAATTCTCAGGTATTTATGAATATATCTGACTACTCTTCATATTATTTACATAGTTTGAACCAACCTCAGACCTCTACCTATAGCAGTCTATGAGTTCACTATTGTTTTTAAGTGTACCCATTTTTTTAAAATATAACTATTAAAGCTTAATTTTTTTTAAATTTCTTTGTAAATATACACCACGCTATACTTACTATTATTTCTTTGGGTTTGAGTGCTATACAAGTGTGCACTTTTGTACAACTTTCTCTGGTTGTATTAGTCAAAATATATTGAATTATGCACACAGCACCTATGGGCTATCCTTATTGTGAATAAGGCCACCTGTATACTATTACTAGCCCAAGTGTAGTCTAATCAGTAGGAGTCTGCAGCACGGTAGTGAGACTGGAGTGTCGGCACTTACAGAGGCAACAACAGTTAAGGCAGGGGCCAGGCGAAGCACGCAGATAGTGAGCTCAGGCTGGGGGGGGTGCCGGATGGCTAAACATTTCTGAACTATCTTCGTGGGTTTTAGGTCCAAATATGCACTTCATGGATTCTTGCACCGGGGCAAGAGGTGAGGAGGGGATAGAAGTGGTTGCAGTCCGGTGAGGGAGCAGGTAGAAGGAGGTGCAGGCAGGCGAGGGTGGCAGGTAAAAAGGGGTGCAAGCAGGTGAGCATGGAGAGGTCTAGTGTGAGAGGCTAAACAAATGCTCACATGAATGTCAGAATTTGCCTGTGAGATGTATTGGGACATATACTGCTGCCCTGTCCCATATGAGGGTCATCATATCCGGATCAGCCATGTGCACTGTCAGGTTGTTGGATCGTGTTTGTGGTCGAAGTGTACCCTGCAGCTGATGGGACCAGACACTCTGCTAGTTGTGACATAAAGCATGGGGAGCGTCTGTAACTCAGCCACAGAGCCACTGATCTGTTATCAGTTTAACACTTTGGCTGCCAAAAAGAACATGTGATTTAAAGTGTGTTGCAGACCCACGGAACAGGTTAATTTCACATTGATATGGCGCTGTCTGGTCGTTCTTGTGCTCAGTGTTATTGTTTTGGTTTCACTTTTATTGTGAGAGTATTGGGAAGCCAAGGTCATAGTTGTATCTGTGATGTGGCACAATCTCCTTGCTGCTGTTTACAACTGTTCCTCTATGCGTGCTTCTCTTTGATCATAATGTATGTTATGTGTTTGTACACTGTGGCACATTCTTTTGTTTTTTTATAGTAAGGCAGCCAGTTGCTTGTTGGCATTTTACTGTTCTGAGAACTTATCACCATTTCTGTAACTGTATTTGTTGTCCCTACCTATGTCAGATGGTATCGGTTACATTTTGTGTTTATGTGTTTACTCAAAGCCCTGAATGTGGAAACATTGGGTAACACTATCTCACTTTATTTTATGCCCATTAAGTTAATCCTTGTGCTGGAACATTGGGTTCAGACATTCAGTGTTGGGGTCACTGTATCAGTAATGTGGGTAAACTAACTTCTACTGACAAACATGTTAATTTCTATGGACACTAATATATATATATATATATGTTGCTTAATGAGCCCCTTTAAAAAGGCCATCCTGTGCAGGTGTTTTTTTTTTTTTTTTACTGTGTTACATGTTGCAAAGAAAAAAAATCACTTTTTTTTTTTGGGGGGGGGGGGGTCCTTCATGGATACTTGCACCGGGGCCCTGAGGTTTCTAGTTACGCCTCTGCCCTCACGCTTAATTGTATGATTTAAAAGATAAAATAAACTCACACATTAAAACCAGAGCATATTTACATATCTCCATGTAAATGGGCATTTACCAAAAAAAAAAAAAAAGCTTATGACAGTTTATTCTCTGTGATATATCTAAGAATTTCTAATCATACTGAACAGCTAGTTTATATCAATTTCATTAGACTATTTAAAGTTAGCAAATCCAGACAGGGATGTGTGTGTGTAAAATGGCAAGTAAAGTCCAAATTAAACTTTCATGATTTTGCTACCGCATTCAATTAAAGGGATAGTAAAGTCCAAATTAAACTTTCATGATACAGATAGGGCATGTAATTTCAAACAACTTTCCATCTAAAGGGGAGGGGAGTCCACAGCTTCATTCATTACTATTGGGAATTAAGAACCTGGCCACCGGGAGGAGGCAAAGACACCCCAGCCAAAGGCTTAAATACCTCCCCCTTTCCCTCATCCCCCAGTCATTCTTTGCCTTTCGTCACAGGAGGATGGCAGAGAAGTGCCAGAGTTTAGGAGTAGTCTCTTATGGAGGATAGTCCGAAGATGAAGGCAGAGTCTTTCTGCAAAACCATCCCGACTCATATTAACAGCTCCACAAGCAATCAGCATTGATGAGTTTCGCTGCCTGCTTTCTACACTCAAGTCCATGTCAGGAGTGAGGCTACTAACCTGTCACACTTGAAGGGCCGTGTTCCTGTTCCACTGAGTAGATTCTGGTAAGATCATTTAATTTTTTATTAATATGATAACATAGAAGACAGGGTCACAGTGTGGTGCCTTTTTATCGTTACAGAATCAAGGGTTAATATTCCTTGTAAGGGGATTATTAAACAGGGGGGTTTTATACATGATATTGTGTCATTGCTGCGTTATGTGCGAGATGAGGCTCTGGCAATGTGTGGAACTTTCAGGTTACTGGCGGGAATCTTCCACGGCCATTTTTTTGGGCGCTTTTTCCCTAGTGCAGGGGCAGTCCTGCAAGGCACGGCATGTGACTGGGTGTGGCTATTTCTCCTTCTCTGTTGATCTTTGACGCAAGGAGACGGAACGGTTTCTGTAGTCCAGGTCCTAGGAGGTTGTGAGTGCCCCGGCCATTGGCGGTATAAGGGTGCCCTTTTTGTAAATTAAGTTAGTCTATCAACAGCGCAAGCTATAGAGGACTCTGACGCGTTAGAGGGCTCTCCCTCTTTAACTAAGTCTCCTTCCTGTGTTTATTGTGAGGAGGTTCTGGTAGATCAGCCTGCTCAACTATGTTCCACATGTTTTTTTATAAACAAACGAAAGTTTCCTATATTAGCGCTCCAACAGTGCTTGCTGTGATTCAACATTAGCCGATCTGCTCAGGGGGTAACACAGCACAGACAATATTAACTCAGGAACACCTTATCTACATACTGTTGGAAACATTCCTTACATGTAACAAGGTACACTGCATGTGTGCTGCGACAATTAGTACAGGCATCATTCTAATTGTCGCAGCACACATGTAGTGTACCTTGTTACATGTAAGGAATGTTTCAAACAGTATGTAGGCCTCACCACACGTGAGGCCAGAGATAGGATCAAGGAGCACATTTATGATGTGAAATCTGATGAGCCAGATTCGCAAGTAGCACGGCATATCAAGTTCTGCCACAACAGTAAGATTGATTGTCTGGCGTGGCAGATCATTGAATGGGTGCAAGTTCCCAGAAGAGGAGGTGACAGAGACAAAATGCTTCGAACACGGGAAACATTTTGGATCTTTAAGCTCAAGACTAGGGTGCCTGATGGTCTAAATGTTCAAACTGACCTGATCAATTGTTGGAGATAGCAGATTCACTGATCTTTATGACTATAAGTATATAAATACACTTATTGCTTCCAAAATTATTTCCTTTGTCACTTCTACCTCATAAACTGACATTTTCCACTTAAATTTGGAAAGATCTTAACACTACTATTTGGGATTTTATTTCTTCCCTTAACAATTAATACTAATGTATGGAGTTAAAATCTTCCCTAAATTTAACAGTCTTTATATACATTTGGTAATATTAAACCTTTGTTTATCAAGGTATATTATATGTTGCATAAGATAGGTAGTCTTTATTAATAACGTATATTCTGTAAGTTAAATCTTAAGTAGAGATTCAGATTTAGGTACTAAGATATGTTACTAGTTTGATGAACTAACATAGAAATGGCTCTTTCTGGCTTTGTATTGCAATACAATGTATACATAATTTGCTCCTTTTAGTATACTCTCTAGTATTTATAATTGTCCTTGTTATAATATGACAATATGTAATAGTGTTAAAGTCTGTTTATTGCGTATTTTACCAGCAATCTGTCAAGACAGGTATTTTAATATATCTTTATTGCCCTGTTAACTTTCCTATTGTAACCCAGGATTCAAAGAGTTAATTGTGGTTGCATGAACTCCCAGCATGCTTACGTCAGTGTAATTACTAAATTTAAGAGGGCTGTGAGCGAGTGACAGCACGTTCTATGAGTAAGGCAGATAGCTGAAACATGTCAGACTGCTGCTGTCCTGGCTCTTTATGTTTTTAACTCTGAGTGCTATTTTTTATCATTATGTGTGGCAATAAAAGTTAAGTCTTAATTCTTAACCTGTGGCCCCGACTCACCTTTCTATTTTTGTGGCTGTGTATGTTCCACATGCCTTGATAAAGTCACAAGATCTAAATGTAAACGGATGTCTAGTACTACTGAGCCATCCACCTCTGAGGGTTCTTCGTCCCATGAGGTGCGTTCCCTGCATTCATCTCCGATTGCACATGCAGCGCCCTGTCATACTTTTGGCCGTCAGACTTTGCAGACCAACTGGAATCGGTGGTTTCGAAAGTGATCCATGCCTTACCACGTTCTGCTAAGCGCAAGTGTAGTGTGTGTCATGGCGGCCCGGCCCAGGGTTTGTCTTAGCCAATGGTAGATCCAGAGGCCCTATACTATGACGAGGCCCACTCCAAATCTTCAGAGGAGGCCCCTTCTGGGTCGGAGTCCGTGTCATCTAAACCTCCGGCTGCAGAGGAGACTAGTTATAGGTTTAGGATGGAAAATTTGCATTTTCTGCTGCGGCAGGTGCTTGCTACTCTGGAGGTTCCGGAGCCTAAGATCCTGGAGGAACCTGCGATTCCTAAGCTTGAAAAGGTATACAAGGACACGGTAGTGCCTCAGACTTTCCTGGTTCCTGTTAAGATGGCAAATATTATTAAGAATGAATGGGAGCGATTGGGTTCATCCTTTTTCCCTTCTTCTTTAAAAAAACTTTTCCCTGTTCCGGACTCTCAGCTTGAGCTGTGGGGGACCATTACCAAGGTGGATGGGGCTATCTCTACGCTCGCGAAGCGGACAACTATTCCCCTCAAGGATAGTTCGTCGTTTAAAGAGCCCATGGATAAAAAGCTGGAAAACATGTTGAGAAAGATGTTTCAGCACACAGGGTTTGTTTTTCAGCAAGCAGCGGCCGTTGCGGCGGTCGCTGGAGCTGCAACATATTGGTGTGAATCCCTGTGTGAAATGGTTGAAGGGGAGACATCCATCGACGAGATACAGGAGAAGATTAAGGTGCTGAAGGTCGCCAATTCTTTCATCTGTGATGCCAATATGCAAATTATTTGCCTGAATGCTAAGGTGTCAGGTTTCTCTGTTTTAGCGCGCAGGGCTCTGTGGCTAAAATCTTAGTCTGCGGACATGACCTCCAAGTCGAGGCTGTTATCTCTGCCTTTTCAAGGAAAGATCCTGTTTGGTCCAGGATTGGATTCGATCATATCTATGGTTACGGGAGGCAAGGGAACTTTCCTACCGCAGGATAAGAAGGCTAAGCCAAAGGGATCTACTTTTTGTCTCTTTCGTGAGGACAAGGCCCAGTGCCAGCAGCCCGCCGCAAAACTGGATCAGTCCAAGGGATCTTGGAAGCCGGCTTAATCTTGGAACAAGTCTAAGCAGAACAAGAAGCCTACCGAGACTAAATCGGCATGAAGGGACGGCCCCCGACCGGTCTCCTGATCATGTAGGCGCCAGATTATCTCAATTCTCAGACGCATGGTTGCAGGACGTTCAGAACCCTTTGGTTCTAGAGGTTGTCTCCCAGGGTTACAGGATAGAGTTCAGATCCCATCCGCCAGAGGGCAGATTCCTCCTGTCAAACCTGTCTTCATGACCAGAGAAGAGAGGGGCCTTTCTAGAGTGTGTGAGAGATCTCGCCTCTCTTGGGGTTATCAGGGGTTTGGCGAGGGTGCTGTAGTTGGGGACAAACCTCCGGTAGTAGCCTGCAGTACCCAGAAAGGCAAGGACTTGGGTTTTGGTCCTCGGGGTGGGCCAGTTAGCCACTGCCTCGACTTTGGCCGGTTCGTGTTGCTGCCTACCGCAGCCGACTCAGTGGCCCAAGTATTGAACCTCCGAGCGCCCAATGGTACACTTATCTGGATTCAAGGTTCGGCCGGTGGCTCGAAGACAATCGAAGATGACACTTAGGTGGACCAGATGGTCCTCCCAGGTCTCGCTATAGATGCTGATGTCATCCAGGTATGCACAGGCATAGTCCTGGATGCCATCTAACAGGCTGTCTACCATTCTTTGGAAAGTGGCTGGGGCGTTCTTCCTTCCAAACGGCACAACCTTAAACTGGTATAAGCCAAAGGGAGTGATGAAGGCAGACTTGGGGATGGACTCAGGGTCGAGGGGAATTTGCCAATAACCCTTGCATAGGTCGAGGGTGGTCAGGAAGTGGCCCCGGGAGATTTGATCTAACAGGTAATCTACTCCGGGCATGGGATAGGCTTCAGTGGTGGTTCTGTCATTGAGTCTACAGTAGTCAACGCAGAACCGGGAAGTTCCGTCCTTCTTGGGTACTAACACTACCGGGGAGGCCCAGGGACTGTTGGATGGTTCAATGACACAGAGGTCCAACATTCCCCAGAGCTCCCAGTGCATACTTTCCCTGAAGGCCTCTGGGACCCTGTAGGTAGCCTGTCGCAGGGGGGTCTGTCCTGGGGTCTCCACCCGGTGGATGGCTGTGGTGGTAAACCCAGGGACAGTAGAGAACAACTTCTCTGTTCCAGTAGTCGCCGGACCTGCCTTTTCTGTCCGGGCTCTAACCTGTCATCTAGGGATATGTCATCCACCCCTTGGGGGGCGTCAGTAGGTCCGGGAAGCTCCGGCATTGGAAGACTTTCAGAGTCCTCCACTGCTGGCGCACAGATAGCGCAACATCTCTGGGTCTTTCTATGTATGCCTTCAACATGTTCACATGAAAGGTCCGACGGATCCATTCATCTGAACACTTCGCTTACAGGTATGTGGTGTTGTTCAGTTGTTCCACAACCTGGTAGGGTCCTTGCTAAGAGGCCTGTAGCTTGTCTGTTTTGACAGGCTTCAAGATGAGGACCTTCTGTCCCACTATCAGGGTTTGGGTACGGGCATTGCGATCGTACCAACGCTTCTGTTTGTTTTGAGAGGCCTGAAGGTTCTCACGGACCTAGGCAGCCAGGTCCTGCAGCCGGTCCCTGAGCTGGAGTACGTACCCCATGACAGAGTGCTCTTCCCCCCTGTGGCTCCCTCCCAGTGAGCTTGTACCAAATCTAGCGGGCCCCTAACCTTTCAACCATACAGTAGTTCAAAGGAGGAAAAGCCTGTGGATTCCTGAGGCACCTCTCGATATGCAAAGAGGAGGTGTGGCAGGAATTTTTCCCAGTCCCTGTGAGTGGCTGAGAACATCCGAAGCAGTTGCTTTAGGGTGCCATTAAACCTCTCACACAGCCCATTTGTCTGGGGATGGTAAGGGGTACTGTGCAGGGGTTTAATCCCGCACAACTTCCAGAGTTGTTGAGTGATTTCCGCAGTGTGCTACTCAGCTAAAGGGTTCATCAATAATGGGCAGAGGATGGAGGGGGGCTTTCGTATGGTCTCCCGTCTTTCCTAATTTCTGGCAAACCTCACAGGTTTTACAGTATTCCTTAATATCGGCTGTAATGCCTGGCCAGAAGAAGGTTTGAGTCAAGCGGTGGTGGGTCCTTTGCTTTCCTAAATGGCCAGCTAAGGGAATGTCATGCCCTATTTTCAGCAGGTTGGACCGAAACTTCTTCGGTACGACCAGCTGGTATTTGGGCACCGGTCCTTTTCTCCTCTTGGAGATCCGGTACAGGAGCTCACCCTCCCACTGGAACCGTTCATCTCCGGGGCCCTGGGCGTCAGCACCTACTTGGTAAGGGGCCAGGGTCGGGTTCCTCAAGGTTTCATTGGCAAAGTCAGAAGGGGTTGGCCAGGAGGGGGTGTCGGCAAGTTTGGGTTTAGTGGGGACGGGCAGTCGGGGTAAGGTAGGGGTCAGGGCAGTAGGTCTTACCTGGGTCCCCAGAGTTGGTGAGGTGGCTTGGCATCTGGCCTGCTGGCGGGTAGTCACAGGGCAGGTGTCCAGAGAGGTATTCCCCAAAAAGGCGGAGACAAGGTGGCCGAGGTCGTTTCCCAACAGGACCTTGGCAGGGATGTTTTGCATAACCCCCACTACATTGCGGGCATCGGTTTTCCAGTCCAAATGGATCCAGGCTGTAGGAACCCTCAGAACAGCACCTCCCACTACCCCTACAGCAAGGGTCCGTCCAGTGCAGCCAGAGGGGAACAAGGTGAGGCTGAATCAAAGAGATGGTGGCCCCAGTATCTCTCATTCCTTGAGCCGCCTGCCCATTGACTCAGACATCTTGCCGATGTTGGTGTCGGTTGTCTTGGCCCACTGAGCTGACATGGTGCAAGACACCAACTTTTTCTCCTGTCCACTCAGCACAGGGGTCAGAGCTTGCTATATGCACACAATGGGCAGTGGCTTGGTAGGTGCAGACTTGAGGAGTCCCCCACAGAGTTGGTGCAGGGTTCCTTGGCGGCTGGGCTGGGGGTTTCTTTGTCTTGTTGGGCAGTCCCATACAACATGGCGGGGTGTCCACACCCATAACACCCCCGGGGATTGCTGCCTCCGGCCGGGTACACAGGGGGCGGACGGGTCTCGGGCTGCCTAAAAACTGTTGGGGGTTGAGCTGGAGCAGAGCGGGTTGCTGGCCGGAGGTCTGTGGCCGCCTGGCGCGGGCATCCACATACTGATCGGCCAGGGTGGCGGCTTGGTCAGCTGTTCTGGGTCCCTTGTCCTTTACCCAGTCCCTTATCTCTGCTGGGGTGCGGTTGTAGAACTGCTCCAGGAGGATGAGTTGAACAGCTTTGCTTCATCTAGGGTGGTGATATGGCACCCAGTAAACCAGGAGTTCAAGGACCGAGCTAAGCGGTGGGCAAACTCGGTATACGTCTGCTCCTCTTGTCTTTGTAGTCCCCTGAATCTTAGCCAGTGAGCCTCTGGTGTGAGTCCATACTGGGCAACGATGCGCTCCTTCACCCGGTCATAGCTATCTTGATCTCCGGAGGTGACAGTGTGGAAAGCCTCCAGGGCCCTACCGGATAGTTTCCCAATTAGGATAGTAACCCTATCGGCATCAGTGACCCCATGCATCCGGCACTGGGTCTCGAACAACTGTAGGTAGCGGTCAATATCCTCGCTCTCATCATCTCGGAATTCTCGGAAAGCCCCGAGATGTAGTTTCTTGGGCCCGGGAAGGGGGGTCCAGGGGATCCGGCATGACCCCCCCATAAACTTCTGAAGCTCCAACATATGTACCTTGGTGGCGTCAGTTACTATCCAAGTAATGATCTCCTCGGGGGGGTTAGGTCCATAGAGAGCCAGTTGCCACTCTACTTGCCGCTGCATGTCGGACATTGTAGTACCTTGAGTGGAGGCTGTACTGGGCTGTCCCCCGCTTTGGTCGCTGTCAGACCCACCAGCCTGTTCGCTAGCCCGATCGTCCTCCATCAGTTCGGCTACTAGCACTGCCTTTGTCTTGTTGCCAGCAACTTTCCCTCTAGAATGCAGCAACATTCTCAATTCTTCCTTCTGGAGCCCATGGTACTGCTCCATCCAACAAGATCTTCAATTGGTGGTTTTGACGTTCCAGTTAGACGGAAGCATGCCACCGCTGCCAACCAATGTGACGAATATCTGGCTACCCCGACTGGGTAGCTCCGCCAAAGGGGTCTTCCGCTGCCTGGAACAAATTGCTATTTAGCCCAGGAAAGTGATTCTAACAGGAGCCCACCTAAATGACTAGACAGACTAGCATTCAGGTGAAATAAGAACTGATTTTATTGGGACAAACACACATCTTTTATACATACAACTCATCTTGATAAGACATGAGACAATGCCACAGTTTTCCTGCCATTCCCGCCCCTCCAGACAGGCTGGCACTGGCCATAGCAGCCATGGTCCTACAGATTCCCAGTACCAAGGGGTGGCAGTTTTCAGGGTGATCCCGGGGGAGCAGCAGCACTTCCAGGGTGTCATTTTAAAGCTCTCGATCCCCAGAATCTACAGTCCAAAAAGCGACGTGATCCGTGACTGGGGACCAGAGTTATGCTGGTTTAAATGTCCACCTGGAAGTCCAGGGAGAATAGGGGTTATAGGGGGAACCGGAACCCCCGGTTCCCAAGGGAGCTCCCTTCAGGCAATCACCCCACCTCTGGCCCACCCTGAGAGGCAGCAAACCCCAGAAGAGCGGAGCTCTGGGACAAAGGGCCACTGGAGCGACCTGGGAAAAGGGCACCAGTAATCCTGGATGATGCGGCCAACCTGTAGTTCCAGGGGCCCAGCCGGCCGTAGGGAAAAGTGGCGGACAGCAACCAGCTCTTCCAAGATGACATTCAATACGCAAAACAATGGGAACAGAAGGTCTGAGGAATTGTGGTTGCTCTGAGGAGCCCAAAACCGCCGAGAGACAGCAGGGGTGAGGTCATAGGGGGGTAAGGGATCAATCCCTGCAGCCCAGTATCCGTGACACTATTATTACCTAAATAATTCCTATTTAAAATGAAATACCTGTAAAATAAACCCTAAGCTAGCTACAATATAACTAATAGTTACATTGTAGCTATCTTAGGTTTTACTTTCATTTCACGGATAAGTTTGTATTTATTTTAACTAGGTAGACTAGTTAATAAATAGTTATTAACTATTTACTAGCTACCTAGTTAAAATCAATACAAATTTACCTGTAAAATAAAACCGAACCTGAGTTACACTAACACCTAACATTACAATAAAATTAAATTAATTAAATTAATAAAATACAATTAGCTAAATTACAAAAAAATAAACACTAAATTACACAAAATAAAAAAGGAAATTATCAAAATTAAAAACGAATTACTCCTAATCTAATAGCCCTATCAAAATAAAAATGCCCCCTCCAAAATAAAAAAAACCCTAGCCTACACTAAACTACCAATGGCCCATAAAAGGGCCTTTTGCGGGGCATTGCCCCAAATAAATCAGCTCTTTTACCTGTTAAAAAAAATACAAACACTCCCCAACAGTAAAACCCACCACCCACCCAACCAAACCCCCCAAATAAAAACCTATCTAAATAAACCTAAGCTCCCCATTGACTTGAAAAGTGCATTTGGATGGGCATTGTCCTTAAAAGGGCATATAGCTCTTTTACATTGCCCAAACCCTAAGCTAAAAATAAAACCCACCCAATAAACCCTTAGAAAAACCTAATACTAACCCCCGACGATCCACTTACAGTTTTCGAAGACCGGACATCCATCCTCATCCAGGCAGCAGAAGTCTTCATCCAAGCAGGCAGAAGTCCTCCTCGAAGCCGACAGAAGTCTTCATCCAAGCGGGCAGAAGTCTTCATCCAGACGGCATCTTCTATCTTCATCCATCCAGCGCAGAGCGGGTCCATCTTCAAGACATCCGGCACGGAGCATCCTCTTCTTCCGATGGTCAACGAAGAATGAAGTTTCCTTTTAAGGTACGTCATCCAATATGGCGTCCCTTACATTCCAATTGGCTGATAGAATTCTATCAGCCAATAGGAATTAAAGGGTATAAAATCCTATTCGCCAATAGTATTGAACTTTCATCGTATTGGCTGATCCAATCAGCCAATAGGATTGAGCTTGCATTCTATTGGCTGTTCCAATCAGACAGAGACCCTTCCTGGGCTCCGGAGGGTCGGGGCTCTGCTCCGGAGCTAGGATCATCAGACCTGTGGACATCTGTACTCCAACAGGGCTGCCGCTTACCACCTGTAACCCGCCCTCACACAGTACATGCAGCAAAGTGGACATCGACTGCCCCGGTCTCTCATCTGGGCCTGCCTGATGGAGATTGCAGAAAACGGCGACAGAAGGAACCCACGCATCGGTACCTGCCTTGGAGGAAATATCGGAGGTGGGCCCAACCAGTGCAGAGTGGCGCGAACAACCGATATCTTCCTTTGGCCTTCCACCACCACTCCGGGACCGCTAGATTTGCTTCCAACATCATTAGGACCTCAGGGAAGCAGGGAAGCCTACACCAACCTCCAGTGCTCACAGCTCAAATACCAAAGGCCCCGGTGAAGGCAGTGAGTAGACCACAACCCAGCCTATCTACTACGCACAGAACAGCCCAGCTTCATAGGGCGGCCCTCACAATTTTAAAATCTTTCCTATGCCCCACACGCACTTTCCTGCCCTGCTAGGGTGAACTCTCCAGTACCCTAAAAACACAGGATACTGGTCTGGACATTAAAGTAACCCCACCCAGTCAAGGGGGCCAGGGTCCAACTAGGTGACACAGGAATAACTGAAAGGAATAGGGTGGAAATAGGTTACTTAGGCCATAAACAGGAGTTTCTCCCTTCTGCCCCTTAGGTTACAGTGGGGTCCAACAAGGCACTAACAAGAAATCTCACTGAAAACCACAAAGTCCCCACATCAGACCTAACTACTGTGCTTGACCGTTACAGAACAAGGACACACTCAGGGCAGCAACTATCCACGTGTCACTTGTTGCTCCCTTAGGCCTTGAAATCCTCTCAGCAAGCCCTAACAGTAACCTTTTGGCCTTCAGAGAGAGACTTTAATTTCTATTCTAACCCCCATCTCTGCTACTCAAGAATCGACTACCTGTTATGTCATTTCCCCTTCCTAGATAGACTCTCCCACCCCTCTATTCAGGTTTGCCCTTGATCAGACCATGACATTGTCTCCATTGTCCTTACTAATCATCATCCTCAGGGTAATCCCCCCTCTAGTTGTAGATTACACCCCTCTTTAATTTCCGGACCAGCTAGAGCAGACACTTCCGGAATCATTTCTGACTTTCTTCTCACTAATGATAACGCTATGGCCAACACCCCATACTATAGGCAACCCTGAAGTCCTTTATGAGGGGCCACTTCATAAAAAAGACCTCAAAAAAACGTAAACTTTTGGGAAAACCCCTTGCTCAATTATATTCTAAACTACACTCCCTAGAAAAACACAACAAGGGAGAACCCACGAGACAGATGACCGATCATATAGCAGCCATTAGATCCCAAATTAATGCAATAGAGGACAAAAGGGTACAATCAAATCTCCTGGCCCTCAAACAATTGTACTATTATAAGGGTAATAGAGCTGATCGGCTCTTAGCACAAAAAGTCTGTATCTGCACACAACAGCGTTGTATCCCATCCCTCAAAACCCAAAGAGGGCCTGTTCATGCCTAGTCCTTCACGACACCCCCAGAAACTAGCCTTCTATGCGGACGATCTGACCCTTTTCATCACAGAGCCAGAAGAGTCCCTTCCCGAACCATTTGACCTCCTAGCCAAGTTTGGCAGTATTTCTTACTACAAACTGAACCTCAGTAAAACTGAAGCCTACCCTCTAAACTTACCCGAATCCATATTAAACTCCCTCAAGTGGAGATATAAACTCCAATGGTCCCTATCAGGCCTCAAACACCTTGGGGTGTTTCTCTCCCATGATACTGACATAGTCCTAACAACTTCCATTCCTTTCTCACCCAGCTTCAAAAGGACCTGTGTTCCAGAAGGTATGACAAAATCTCCTGGTTTGGGAGAATTGCTGCAATTAAGATGATGCAGCTTCCCAAACTGACATACTTCTTCAGATGTCTGCCGATAAAGATCCCACTCTCATTGATTAATAAATTCCAAGTGGTGTTTCACCGGTACATATGAAACGGGAAGAAGCCCCATATTGCAGCATCTCTATTACAACGTCCAGTTCTGGCTGGGGGCCTTGGTCTCCCAAGTGTGAGACTTTACTATGAAGCTGCCCTTCTTTCCCATATATCAAAATGGAACACTAAAGAGGCCACCCCCCGCTGGTTCGAGCTGGAACAGGCCTCCCTACCGGACCATTTAACCCTAATAGACCTTCTCTGGATCCCTTCCCATTGTGCCGCAGACTTCCCGATCCACAACAAAATCATTCAGCACTGCAGGACCTCCTGGTTATGTCTCCGCCATCACGCCTTGGGTTCCCCCAATCCCTCACCTTGTTATTCAATGTCAGGTCTCCTGCTGGGTCTCCCACTCATGGGCCTTGCGGTGCGTTGAGCTCTTAAATTGACGGACCTATACTCGGGGGGAAACCCAGTGTCCCTAGAGGACCTGGCCAACAACCATGCCACCCAGCCCAGGTTCAGATTTGACCTGCTACGGTTTCTTTCTATTTTGAAGTCATGGTGATTCATGACTGCCCCTCCTAAACCGCAGACGTCCTGGGAGTCCCGGATGTCTGCAGGCTCTCAACACATCTCCCCCTTTTCCTCCCACTACCAGATCCTCCTCAATGCCTCCAAACTTACTAAAACCAGACATATGACGGCTTGGGAGAGGGATTGGAGAGTGGAACTATCTATTGAAGACTGGACTGATGCAATCCAGTACACCAAATCATCAATCCACTGCATAATGCTATATGAACTGTGCTATAAGTTACTGACCAAGTGGCACTATGTGCCCACTAAGCTACACAAAATGTTCCCAAGCAGCTCCCCCCTCTGCTGCAGAGGCTGCCAGCAAGTGGGCGACCCCCATCACATCTAGTGGGCCTGTCCCACCATTGCACCATTGTGGAGAAAATTGGAGGTCTTGTGCAGCCGTTTAGGTCTGATAATGTCTTTACCCCCGGAAACAGCCCTGGTACATCCTGGCCTCCGGCTCCTCTCTGTGTCCAGCCGCACTCTTCTGATTACGATAACAATGGCAGCGAAAATGCTAATTGCCCGCAACTGGAAGAAACCTACCCCCCTAACTGGCAGGCCCTAATCCAACTAATCTCCTACTTTCGGTCTATGGAGAGCTATATATATAGTTCCCGCCAACAAATAGACCTCTATGCTTTGATTTGGGAGCCCTGGGACTCACTGGGGGAAGGCACGATCCACTCCATGTAAAGGAACGGTAACCGCTACCAAAAGCTGTTTATGCCAGTCGGGAGGGGACTGTATTATTCCCCCCTCCCTAAGACCGGCAGATCATCTCAGGATACCCCTTTTTTTCTCCTCTTCTTAGTTCTCCTCTACCTTCCCTCCCCCTTACCCCCCCCCCCTCATTGCCCAGCCCCCCATGGGATTTTCCCATTAATAGCTTCCCTCTTACCCCTAGACACGCAAGTGCTTTTTGTCAATCACCCTGACTAAGTCTCTGACCTACAACTTCTTGGTGTAAATTACTTCTCTAACAATGGTTAAATATATTCATAACGTTGAAAATGTTCTGTATTTTGAGTACTATACCCATATGGGTTGACTGTATTCTGTATTGATTCTTGATCATTGCATGTACTGTACCTGAACTGGAAGGCTTTCTCCCAACATGCTTCTGTCTTCATATGATATTTCTAATACTCTTTGTACATTGCTTTGTGAAATTGAGCTTAATAAAAATTATACTTTAAAATAAAAAAAATAAAAAATAAAAAATAACACCTAAGCTAACTACAATGTAACTATTAGTTATATTGTAGCTAGTTTAGAAGAGGGTCTAGGGAGTGCCTCAAAGTGGGCAGAGGATAATACTGAAATAATACTATGATGAATAGAGGTGATGGATAATGATGAGTGGCAATTTTATTAGCGTATACACAGTGGTAGAATTGAAAATATAAATATAAAAATAGGAACAGTCGAAAATAATTCAGCATAAAAATATCACATAAAAATATAAAAAATTCATGGATCCATGTTACACAAAAATTTAAATTAAAAACACATATCAATCTCCTTCTGCATTAGCAGAAGAGCTAATATCAGGTTTCCAGATACTCTCGGCAGTGTAATAAATAAAACCGAGAGTTTGATAAACACTTCCTTTCCTATAATGCCTGATAAAATATGGTTCTTTCAAAGTATATACTTTTCATTTTAGAAAATGTTTATAAGTATAGTAAAAGATTCACTCTTAATCACTTGATTGTATGTTTTTCAAAGTTATGATGTAAAAGAGAAGATAAGCTAAAACTAATGTGTATCACTGTTAATGATTCTATGTCGTGATGGTTTCACATATCAATCATAAATGAAGAGTACATATTATAGTATAAATAGGTAGATTTGTGTATAGTGTTCTATGTCAGGAGGGATAATATACCAAAAAATACCAAAAAATAAAATAAAATAAAAAATCTTAGAATAACAATCTTAAAATGACAATCTTATAATGCTATTAAAATATCTCGTATTAGTTAGTGTATTTGCGTTTCCGCATACGAAGTGGTGGTCCCTGATTCACAGGGTGTGAGTGATGTTCCAAGTCTCTTTAAGGCGACCAAGTCCTATAGAATGCTCCTAATTATAGTTTATCCTGTGGGGAAAATTGATGTGAAGGTGTCCAAAAGGTGGAAATGATAAAACTAAGTCTCAAAAATGATGCAAAAATGGTGGAAAAACATAGAAAAATTAAAAAATTAAAAAATAAAAATATTAAGAAAAATGGTGAAAAATGGTGATCCAATTTTGTCAATTTAAAACACAATTGAAGAAAAACAAAATAGTGAAGAGTCAGTGTGAAGAAAGCTGATATCTCGTAATAAAGGGGATGTTTAGTATTTCATCATCCAACTCCATTCTGTTATCTTTTCGTTTCTATTGTAGAAGATCTCTTCTGTTTTTGATCCTGACCTCTGATATGTTTTTCTCCAAACTCTCGTTATCATAGCCTCTTTCGAGGAACCTCTCTTTAATAGTTGTAACTTGCTGTTCCCATTTTTCCGGAATAGAACAATTCTTCTTTAGTCTAAGCATTTGTCCCTTTGGAATGTTAGACTTCCAATTGGAGTGGTGGCAACTGTCCTGGTGGATATAGTTATTTCAGTCTACCTCTTTGAAGTGAGTAGATGTCTCAAGTACACCATTGATTACCTCGATCTTCAAGTCCAAAAAGGTGATTTCCTTCATACTTAGTTTGTATGTGAACTTGAGGTTATAGCTGTTATCGTTCATAACTTTGATGGTGTGTAGAAGATCCTCCATAGAGCCTTTCCAAATCAGCAGGATGTCATCTATGTACCTCTGATAAGAAACCCAATTGTAACATAAGAATATAGATTGGAAGTTAATACTTCCGGTTCAGAGATACACTTTTTTGGCGCCATTTTGTTGAACAAATTTCAGTATATAAGGGGGCTCAATATGACTTACCATAACACAGTCTTAAGAAAGGCGCAAGGAAGGGATTTATGGTAAGCCTCATTTCATTTAGATTTAAGGATTGATTAAACGTTATTGCACTATTTTGTTATTTGTATTCCACAGATACACTGGGATTTTATGTTCTATTTTTGGTATAATTGTATTTTTTTGGTATGAACCTTACCACAGAATACACAGGATATTAACACAAGCACTTTATCAGCTTTCTTCACACTGACTCTTCACTATTTTGTTTTTCTTCAATTGTGTTTTAAATTGACAAAATTGGATCACCATTTTTCACCGTTTTTCTTTATATTTTTATTTTTCAATTTTTTAATTTTTCTATGTTTTTCCACCATTTTTGCATCATTTTTGAGACTTAGTTTTATCATTTCCACCTTTTGGACACCTTCACATCAATTTTCACCACAGGATAAACTATAATTAGGAGCATTCTATAGGACTTGGTCGCCTTAAAGAGACTTGGAACATCACTCACACCCTGTGAATCAGGGACCACCCACTTCGTATGCGGAAACGCAAATACACTAACTAATACGAGATATTTTAATAGCATTATAAGATTGTCATTTTAAGATTATTATTCTAAGATTTTTTATATTATTTTATTTTTTGGTATATTATCCCTCCTGACCGGGGCATAGAACACTACACAAATCTACCTATTTATACTATAATATGTACTCTTCATTTATGATTGATATGTGTTTTTAATTTTAATTTTTGTGTAACATGGATCCATTAATTTTTTATATTTTTATGTGATATTTTTATGCTGAATTATTTTCGACTGGTCATATTTTTATATTTATATTTTTAATTCTACCACTGTGTATACGCTAATAAAATTGCCACTCATCATTATCCATCACCTCTATTCATCATAGTATTATTTCAGTATTATCCTCTGCCCACTTTGAGGCGCTCCCTAGACCCTCTTCTAAACTGTCATTAATCCCAAAATATACTAGGTGTCTTGTTTTTCTGGGGAGCCAGTAGGATATAGAGAAGGCGCTGTGAGAAAACCACATTTTTCCCAGTCTTATATTGTAGCTAGCTTAGGGTTTATTTTACAGGTAAGTAAGTATTTATTTTTAAATAGGAATTATTTAATTATTAATAAGAAGTTTTATTTAGAATTATTTTAATTATGTTAAAATTAGGGGGTGTTAGGGTTACATTAGGATTAGGGTTAGACTTAGGGGTTAATATATTTATTTAGTGTTAGTGATGTGGGAGGCCAGAGGTTTAGGGGTTAATAACTTTAGTATAGAGGCAGCAGCGACATATGAGGGGTTAATAAGTGTAGGTAGGTGGCGGCGACGTTGGGGCGGCAGATTAGGGGTTAATACATTTATGTAGGTGGTGGTGACATTGGGGGCGGCAGATTAAGGGGTTGATAAGTGTAATGTAGGTGGCGGTGATGTTAGGGGCAGCAGATTAGGGGTGTTTAGACTCTGGGTTTATGTTAGGGTGTTTAAACACACATTTTTCCCCCCCATAGTCATCAATGGGGCTGCGTTACGGAGCTTTTCATTCCGCGATCACAGGTGTTAGGCTTTTTTTAGCCGGCTCTCCCTATTGATGCCTATGGGGAAATGTGAACACTATTTCTGTCATTTATTAAGGTTAACCAATTTCACATTTGTCACCAGAATGTATTAATTCATTACTTTATCATGTTAAATAACATTTTACCATTTCACTCATTTTTACTAATTGAGAGTCCACTTATCATTCAAACACCTTTTAAAACCAAATTTTATTTTATTTTTTTTTGCACATTTTTTCACATTACAAACATTTCTATCAATTCCTTTTTTTTCACTAGTTATTATTAGTGCGCCACCTCCTGAGTGTTTCATCACCTTCTCTTTTCATATCATAATTTAGATAAATGGCACATCACCCCTGAAAATCTCTTCTGGATTATTTATTATTCCCAAATTATATATATTATATAACACTTGAGCATAATCCAATCTGGAAAATAACAATAATATACATTGCAATAGGCTATTTAAAGCCTTTCCCTCAGTTTACATTGGACAGTGTCTTTGTTTTTCTGACACACACCTCCTGAGGAGAATATGTCAGTGAGAGAGTTATTGGCGATGACGCTGCCCCAATAATACTTAGCATGGATAGTACCGCCCACCAGCATCTCCTTCGCTTTTGCTGTTTTAGCTCAATCATTGCACCACATTGACCGCGTCATCTAGGGTAGGTGTGTGTCCTATCTGGTGACGTGATCGTTTATAACCTATCACTACAGGATTTTGTTCTCACACCCCTGGCACTTCTCCTATCACTGTTTTATTTACAGCATAGATTTCACGGCCTTCTTATGCCCTATTTTCTAGTAAGTATTAAACGATCTTGCACTACACAAATTTAACATATCTTGGATACTTAAGTTTAATAATAATGATTAAATTGCCTCCCTGTGCATATATATTAGTAAGCCAAAAGTCTATAAATTCCACCCTAAAATGACTAAGTTCAATTGTATTGATTTTATATCCAGCTGATAATATTGGGAAGGAGATATTGTGCTAAGCATGTTTGGAGTGGCAACAAATTTGTTTGCTAATATGATCCTTATGTAGATGTGTGTGTGTATATATATATTTTAATATCATTTTTGGAAACTTCCGCTTTATAACATATACAGAAATTCTCCAAGGGTGTTAGTTGTTAGCAAATCTAGGAATTTATTACGTGTTGTGACACCACATTGTTGGTGTATTTTTTGCTGATTATCAGATTAGATTTTATATGTTATATTTTATTTATATTTTGTGTTGTTCCCAATGTGATGTATATGGACTGTTTATGCTGGTTGCTATGACACATGTAATTGGTTCACCCCCCAACTCCCCAGGTGGTGCTTTTTGTATATGATTAGTTGGTAAATATGGCAAGTGTTTTAAACCTTCTGTATTAAGCCTGATGAAACAGTCACCAGTTGACTAAGAAACGCGTTGTTTGTTTTTAAACTTGTTTTAAAAAAGTAAGTTTTGCACTTACTTCTTGACTTTATATCATTTATTCTGCTGCACAACTTGGTGGACTTTCTGCTGGGATATTGTATCCTGTTATTTTGGAGTTCGAGCCACACCAGAGGTCAGTTTGCTGGGTGACTATTAGATTTCAGCCTGCTCCACTTGCACCAAGAGGGGTGCTTCTCCAAATGTGAGTGTACCAATCTTATACACTATCTCACAAGAGTATATACAGTGCTAGGCCATGTGGCGCTTCTGTTCCTTTATATTCTCTACAGATTTCTGATGTTGGATCTTGGCCTTGGATCCTACCACAGACAGCTGACAGACAGCTGCCTGGACCTGGATTTACCACACATCATTGGGTTGTATATGTAATACCCTCTCTTTTTAATATATGGGACGTGAACATTTTCATTATATTCACTGATTTGATCATTGTATTCTGTAAAGCTTTCTCGTGCTTCAGAGATTTTGTATCATAGTATATTATATTGTTATATAGTATTATTATTTTAAAAAAAAAATTTACATCTTTTATTTATTATCAGCAGGGATAACATTAGATTTCATAGTAACAAAGAGTTCATAACATAAAATTCTTCTAAAAAGATAACATATGATAAGATATTAATTTCATATCAAATTCATCAATTCGATAAATCAATAAGAAAGACAAAAAAAAAATTCTAATCTTGAACCGTTGATATGAGTTACTATCTGACTAGATATAAGTCTGCTGGATTTTCCTTTTAAAATAACAAAAATAAACCAGAGAGATAATATTCCTGGAATGGATTAACTTAACTATTTCTTGTGTTAGATTGTTTGCTTTCCTTTTTCTTTTTCTCCTTTTCTCCTTTTACTTTTGAATGTATCAAATTATGTCCAGAACTGAGGGGGAGAAGGAAGGGAAGGGGGTGAAAAAAAAAAAAAAAAAAAAAAGCTGTTTGTTGTTCAGATAAGATGAGTTAAGTTACCATATGTCTAATAACACAATTTCGGTATTCCGAAATGGATAGATTAAAGTATCGATCTCGCTAGGGGGGAATATTCTAATAAATCTTGACCACTTTTGAAAAAAACTAGTTATCTCTTGCTCCGAATTCAAGTTTGTTGCTAGTTGTTCAACTATACATTGTTTCCTAAGATAGTTTTTAATCTCTGTTATTGATGGTATAATATTGTGCTTCCAGTCCTTAAATAACAAATTTCTAGCTGCTAAAATGATTAGATTTATTATTCTTACTTCTTTTAAAGTTGGACTCTTATCTTTCAAGAAAATTATATCTATGCCTGTAAGCTTTAGAGGAGTTATTAAGACTTTTTCTATCCAAAATTCTATTTTAAGCCAGAATTGTTGCAGTTTAGGGCAAGATCATAATACATTAATTATGTCGGCCGCTGGTAATCTACATTTAGGGCAGCTATTAAAGTTTGTATTATGCCATTTATAACCTTTATCTGGGGAATAGTATGTTAAGTGTATGAGTTTCACATGGGACTCCCTCCAAGTCTCAGCTATTGTGGTCTCCAAAAGTAAGACTATAGAACGTAAAACCTGCTTCTTATGATCAATATTAATCATAAAGAGGTTTGTCCATTTTTGAGCTATTTGTTTGACACACTCTTCACCCTTAAACCCTGCCATATATGTGTACCATGGAGAGATAGAGGTACGTCCGGCTTTAATCAGAACTGGCCAATTCCCTAACCTACCCCATGTCCAGTTCCACTGGAACTTATGAATTAATTGCGTTACGTAGTGTATAACTTGCAGATATGTAAAAAAGTCACGATTATCCAAGCTATATTCTTGTTTTAAGTCTTCAAAGGATTTAATGTTCCCCATCTCAAAATTAACCACTTGTCGTGCATAGTATATTCCCTGCCTCTTCCATTTCATCATAATGGATGAAGAAGTTCCTTCTTGGAATTCTGGATTGCCAATAAGGGTTTGATGTTTAGGTATATCTGTGTTAATTCCAAGTTTTGCTCCAATCTTTTTCCACGCCTTAATGATTATAGAGATTGTTTTAAACTTCTTTACTTGTTTAGGAATAGAATTATAAGACAAGTGCAGCAAAGATAGTGGAATTAGAGGGAATATTATGTTTGCCTCAAGATCATTGTCTGTGAAATAATCTGCTTCTGCTATCCAGTCAGAAGCTATACGACCTAGAAAAACAAGATTATAGGAATGCAGATCAGAGAGTGCCAGTCCGGCATATTGTTTAGGGAAGGCTAGTTTTTGAAGTGAAATTCTAGGTTTTTTTGAATACCATATAAAACTTCTAAGAGTAGAATTAAATTTCTTTATATCATATATTTTAATCAGAACAGGAAGGTTCTGCAAGATATAGAGAATCTTGGGAAGGATAGTCATTTTGTAAAGAGCTATTCGCCCTGAGATGGAGAGTGGCAGATGTTGCCAATTCTTCATATAGCTCAGAGCTTGTTTTAATATAGGAGATATATTTAGAGAGTGTCAATCTTTAGGATTATCTGATATTATGATTCCTAGATACCTAAAGGAACTTCTAACTAGATTGTAAGGATGTTTTGTGCAGGAATCTTTCGTTTTCCTCAGCCACAATAGTTCAGACTTTGTGTTGTTTATTTTATATCCTGAACATCGACCGTATAAATCTACTATTTTATTAAATTTGGGAATATTTGACGATGTGTTTGAGATATATAGTAACAGGTCATCGGCATATAGGGAGACCTTCACCTCTTTTTTATGAATTTTTATTCCCTCAATCTGATGTCTAACTTTCAATGCAAGTGGTTCAATTGCTAGGTCGAATAATAGAGGTGAAAGAGGACATCCTTGATGGGTTCCTCTTTCCATTCTAATTGTATCTGATACATGCCCATTAATAACTAGACTCGTGGATGAATATAAACATATGTTTTCCACCAGTTTATAAAATTTGTTATCAATTCCAAAGCGTTGTACGGCATCTAATAAGAACTCGTGATTAACACGATCAAATGCCTTTTCGGCGACTACCGCTAATATTGCGGCATCAGACTGTTCTTTCAATGTACTCTCTTCAACATTCTTAAAGTAGTCAATAATTAGAAGTAATTGCCTAATTTTTGCTGCTGAACTGCGGTTGCGAATAAAGCCCACTTGGTCTTTATGAATGACATCTGCTATCCCCTCTTGTAATCTTGCTGCTAAAATTGATGTGAATATCTTATAATCTGAGTTTAACAGTGCTATTGGTCTATATGAGTACCTGTTCGCTGGATCTTTCCCAGGTTTAAGTAGAAAGATAGTATTAGATTCTAAAAATGTATTTGGTATTTGGACCTCGTCTGAGAAATATTGGTTAAAGAGTTTAGTTAAGTGGGGAATTAAGGTAGGTGCCATGATTTTATAAAAATCGTTAGGCATTGCGTCCAGACCTGGAGCTTTGTCAAGTTTTAATGATTGGATAGCTTTTGAGACTTCAAGCTCAGAAATAGGCCCATTTAATTTCTGGCTGAACTCAGATTTGAATTTCGTGATCTTTAAGTCTTTCCAGAACACATCCCTAGCCGACTTATCCATAGGTGTAGATGAATAAATTATTTTATAATGTTGGTAAAAAGATTCCAATATGTCTTCTGGGGCATTCAAATGACTATCCTTGATCTGTATTGATTCTATTGTTGGTGATTGTTTAAAGTTTTTTACTAGTTTAGATAGCAGCTTACCTGATTTATTTCCATATTTATATAGGTTTGCTTGATATTTTAGTTCTGATCGAATTGTTGAGGCTGTTAAGAAGGAATCCCGTTCTTTTTTCAATTTGGCATATCTAGTCCAGTTTTCTTCTGATTGAAAATTTAAAAATCTGTTATAAGCATTACTTACTGCTGCTGTTATTTGCTTTTCCTTTAATCGAGAATTACGCTTGCCCCTCGCAATATAGGCGATGATTTCTCCCCTTAATACCGCTTTCGCTATCTCCCAGACAACTGAGAAGTTAGATACTGATCCAATATTAAACTGAAAAAATTCTTCTAGTTTATTTTTTAGCCAATTACTGAATTTCGGATCGTTATTTAAATATTTTGGATAGAAAAAACGCGCTCTTCATGTAGATAGATTATTTACTGGGATATCTAGCATCACAGGGGCGTGATCTGAGATACAAATTTCTGAAATGGTAGCTCTGGCTCCTCTTTGATGTAAGCTATCATTTACTAAAATAAGATCAATTCTGGATAATGATTTAAATGCCTTTGAATAACATGTATAATTTTTTAAATCCGGGTTTTGGACCCGCCAGATATCTCTGACGGCTAGATTTTGAAAGATAGTGTTAAAAATTTTTGCTTCCAAGTTATCTTTTTTAGTTTTTTTTTGCGCGGTACCTCTTCTCAGTCTATCGAGGGGACATCGGGGTGCCATATTAAAATCACCTGCAACTATTACATAACCTTCTGCTACTTGAAGTAGTTGAGATTGGATGGAGTCCCAGAATTCTGGTTTAATTGTGTTGGGGGCATATAAGTTGCATATTGTATATATAGATCCTGCTATTTTCAATTTTAGTATTAAATATCTGCTTTCTAAGGCCTAGATTTAGAGTTCGGCGTTAGCCGTGAAAACCAGCGTTAGAGGCTCCTAACGCTGGTTTTAGGCTACCGCCGGTATTTGGAGTCACTCAAAATAGGGTCTAACGCTCACTTTTCAGCCGCGACTTTTCCATACCGCAGATCCCCTTACGTCAATTGCGTATCCTATCTTTTCAATGGGATCTTTCTAACTCCGGTATTTAGAGTCGTTTCTGAAGTGAGCGTTACAGCTCTAACGACAAAACTCCAGCCGCAGGAAAAAAGCAGGAGTTAAGAGCTTTCTGGGCTAACGCCGGTTCATAAAGCTCTTAACTACTGTACCCTAAAGTACACTAACACCCATAAACTACCTATGTACCCCTAAACTGAGGTCCCCCCACATCGCCGCAACTCGATTAAAAATTTTTAACCCCTAATCTGCCGACCGCCACCTACGTTATACTTATGTACCCCTAATCTGCTGCCCCTAACACCGCCGACCCCTGTATTATATTTATTAACCCCTAACCTGCCCCCCTCAACGTCGCCGCCAGCTACTTACAATAATTAACCCCTAATCTGCCGACCGCAAAGCGCCGCCACCTACGTTATCCTTATGTACCCCTAATCTGCTGCCCCTAACACCGCCGACCCCTATATTATATTTATTAACCCCTAATCTGCCCCCCTCAACGTCGCCTCCACCTGCCTACACTTATTAACCCCTAATCTGCCGACCGGACCTGAGCGCTACTATAATAAAGTTATTAACCCCTAATCCGCCTCACTAACCCTATCATAAATAGTATTAACCCCTAATCTGCCCTCCCTAACATCGCCGACACCTAACTTCAAACATTAACCCCTAATCTGCCGACCGGACCTGAGCGCTACTATAATAAAGTTATTAACCCCTAATCCGCCTCACTAACCCTATCATAAATAGTATTAACCCCTAATCTGCCCTCCCTAACATCGCCGACACCTAACTTCAAACATTAACCCCTAATCTGACGACCGGAGCTCACCGCTACTATAATAAATGGATTAACCCCTAAAGCTAAGTCTAACCCTAACACTAACACCCCCCTAACTTAAATATAATTTACATCTAACGAAATTAATTAACTCTTATAAAATAAATTATTCCTATTTAAAGTTAAATACTTACCTGTAAAATAAATCCTAATATAGCTACAATATAAATTATAATTATGTTGTAGCTATTTTAGGATTAATATTTATTTTACAGGCAACTTTGTAATTATTTTAACCAGGTACAATAGCTATTAAATAGTTAAGAACTATTTAATAGTTACCTAGTTAAAATAATAACAAAATTACCTGTAAAATAAGTCCTAACCTAAGTTATAATTAAACCTAACACTACCCTATCAATAAATTAATTAAATAAAATACCTACAATTACCTACAATAAAACCTAACACTACACTATCAATAAATAAATTAAATACAATTTCTACAAATAACTACAATTACATAAACTAACTAAAGTACAAAAAATAAAAAAGAACTAAGTTACAAAAAATAAAAAAATATTTACAAACATAAGAAAAATATTACAACAATTTTAAACTAATTACACCTACTCTAAGCCCCCTAATAAAATAACAAAGACCCCCAAAATAAAAAAATGCCCTACCCTATTCTAAATTAATAAATTTAAAAGCTCTTTTACCTTACCAGCCCTGAACAGGGCCCTTTGCGGGGCATGCCCCAAGAAAATCAGCTCTTTTGCCTGTAAAAAAAAACATACAATACCCCCCCCCCAACATTACAACCCACCACCCACATACCCCTAATCTAACCCAAACCCCCCTTAAATAAACCTAACACTAAGCCCCTGAAGATCTTCCTACCTTGTCTTCACCTCACCGGGTATCACCGATCGGTCCTGGCTCCGATATCTTCATCCAACCCAAGCGGGGGCTAGACATCCACTGAAGAAGTCCAGAAGAGGGTCCAAAGTCTTCCTCCTATCCGGCAAGAAGAGGACATTTGGACCGGCAAACATCTTCATCCAAGCGGCATCTTCGATCTTCTTCCATCCGGTGCGGAGCGGGTCCATGTTGAAGCAGCCGACGCGGATCCATCCTCTTCTTCCGGCGTCTCCCGACGAATGACGGTTCCTTTAAGGGACGTCATCCAAGATGGCGTCCCTCGAATTCCGATTGGCTGATAGGATTCTATCAGCCAATCGGAATTAAGGTAGGAATATTCTGATTGGCTGATGGAATCAGCCAATCAGAATCAAGTTCAATCCGATTGGCTGATCCAATCAGCCAATCAGATTGAGCTCGCATTCTATTGGCTGATCGGAACAGCCAATAGAATGCGAGCTCAATATGATTGGCTGATTGGATCAGCCAATCGGATTGAACTTGATTCTGATTGGCTGATTCCATCAGCCAATCAGAATATTCCTACCTTAATTCCGATTGGCTGATAGAATCCTATCAGCCAATCGGAATTCGAGGGACGCCATCTTGGATGACGTCCCTTAAAGGAACCGTCATTCGTCGGGAGACGCCGGAAGAAGAGGATGGATCCGCGTCGGCTGCTTCAACATGGACCCGCTCCGCACCGGATGGAAGAAGATCGAAGATGCCGCTTGGATGAAGATGTTTACCAGTCCGGATGTCCTCTTCTTGCCGGATAGGAGGAAGATTTTGGACCCTCTTCTGGACTTCTTCAGTGGATGTCTAGCCCCCGCTTGAGTTGGATGAAGATATCGGAGCCAGGACCGATCGGTGATACCCGGTGAGGTGAAGACAAGGTAGGAAGATCTTCAGGGGCTTAGTGTTAGGTTTATTTAAGGGGGGTTTGGGTTAGATTAGGGGTATGTGGGTGGTGGGTTGTAATGTTGGGGGGGGGTATTGTATGTTTTTTTTTACTGGCAAAAGAGCTGATTTTCTTGGGGCATGCCCCGCAAAGGGCCCTGTTCAGGGCTGGTAAGGTAAAAGAGCTTTTAGGGGTTAATACATTTATTAGAATAGCGGTGAGCTCCGGTCGGCAGATTAGGGGTTAATAATTGAAGTTAGGTGTCGGCGATGTTAGGGAGGGCAGATTAGGGGTTAATACTATTTATGATAGGGTTAGTGAGGCGGATTAGGGGTTAATAACTTTATTATAGTAGCGCTCAGGTCCGCTCGGCAGATTAGGGGTTAATAAGTGTAGGCAGGTGTCGGCGACGTTGAGGGGGGCAGATTAGGGGCTAATAAATATAATATAGGGGTCGGCGGTGTTAGGGGCAGCAGATTAGGGGTACATAAGGATAACGTAGGTGGCGGCGCTTTGCGGTCGGCAGATTAGGGGTTAATTATTGTAAGTAGCTGGCAGCGACGTTGTGGGGGGCAGGTTAGGGGTTAATAAATATAATATAGGGGTCGTCGGTGTTAGGGGCAGCAGATTAGGGGTACATAGGGATAATGTAAGTTGCGGCGGTTTACGGAGCGGAAGATTAGGGGTTAATAATATAATGCAGGGGTCAGCGATAGCGGGGGCGGCAGATTAGGGGTTAATAAGTGTAAGGCTAGGGGTGTTTAGACTCGGGGTACATGTTAGAGTGTTAGGTGCAGACGTAGGAAGTGTTTCCCCATAGGAAACAATGGGGCTGCGTTAGGAGCTGAACGCTGCTTTTTTGTAGGTGTTAGGTTTTTTTTCAGCTCAAACAGCCCCATTGTTTCCTATGGGGGAATCGTGCACGAGCACGTTTTTGAGGCTGGCCGCGTCCGTAAGCAACTCTGGTATCGAGAGTTGCATTTGCGGTAGAAATGCTCTACGCTCCTTTTTTGGAGCCTAACGCAGCATTTTTTTGGACTCTCGATACCAGAGTTAATTTTATGGTGCGGCCAGAAAAAAGCCCGCGTAGCGTTAACAGCCCATCTACCGCCAAACTCCAAATCTAGGCCTAAGTCTACTATTGTGAGTAGTTTGTCATATACTAATTTTTTTTCCTAGTAAAATAGCTACCCCGTTTTTTCTATTGGAGGTTGGATCGCAAATTACTTCTGACACCCATGTCGATTTAAGTTTCATGGATTCCTCTAGATTTAAATGTGTCTCTTGAATTAGTGCTATTGATGTATTAATCCTTTGTAGGTGTGATAAAATCATTTTTCGTTTAATAGGGGATGTAATTCCCCCTATGTTCCATGTTGTGAGTCTAAGATTTTTACCCATCTAGTATATATTTATTAGTGTAAGTAGCAGATATGCAACAACAACAAAAAAATAAAAAAATAAAATAAATAAATAAGGAGAAAAAAGGAAAGAAATAAAGGTCTCCCTCAGCTCTGGAATTACAAAAAGTTTATCTATTATTAATATCATGGTATAGATATGCAAGAATTTATTGATGGTATTGGAGAAAAAGAAACATAGAAAAAATGTATCTAAGCGATGGTTAAAACCCATGCTCTGCTAATTTTTTCTCTGCCTCGGCTACTGTTTGAAAAAAAAATGTTTGACCTTCTACAGTTACCTTGAGCCTAGCAGGATAGATAACTGTGGCTTGCCAGCCGACCTTTAGCATTTTTCCACAGACTGGGGAGAGCTCCTTTCTCTTAGAAGATATCTCCATAGAGAAATCTTGAAATAACAATATCTTTGAGCCCTCATAGACCAAGAGCTGCTTTTTTCTGTAATATTGCATAAACAGCAATTTATCCTGATAATTAAAAAAATTTGCGATAGTTGGTCTTGGTTTAGAGACATTTGGAGATCTCCCCAATCTGTGAACTCTCTCTACCAGAAAAGGCGTAGGTGGTGGGGGAATGTTCAGCAATTGAGGGAGTGTGAGTGTCATGAATTTCATTAGATCTTCTTGCTGTACAGATTCTGGGTATCCTATAATTCTTAAATTATTCCTCCTTGCCCTATTCTCAAGATCATCAATTTTAGCTTGGAGTTTATTTATTAACTTTTGGTTTCCCTCAATTTTTGGGGTCTGAATATTTGTCTTATCCTCAAGATCAGAAATTCTCTGTTCTATTTCTTGTAGTCTCCCAGCGAACTGTTTCACTTCTATTGCTAGTGATGCGATGTCCTGCTTTATTTCATTTTTTAGGGAATCAAATTTAGGTGATATGGCCTCTAGGATACTAGAGACTAAAGATTGTGTGTTTTGAGATTCTATGGAGCTTATGCTCTGTGATTGAGCATTAGAGTCGTGTGGTGCTACAGGGGTCTCTATGGGGTTTTTTGTTCTGCGCTCCTTTGATTTTGCTGCCATACCTGGATTAGTCTTGGGAGTGCAAGTGGGGGAAGAGATATATTTATCCATATACTCAGAAAGAGAGAGAAAAGCAAAAGGGTTCAATCAATGTGTGTGCGTGTGAGAGAGGAAAAAAAAAAAAGGAGGTGCTGAGAGTGAAAAAAAAAAAAGCTGGGAGTGAGTGTGGGGATAAAAAAAAGAAAAGGGGTGATTAATGTGTTCTTATGTGAGTTTGGACCAGAATTGGCAGGGAATGTAAATAGAGACTACTGTGCTAAAGAGAAGAAAGATTCTCATTAAACCATGAGCTATTAATTAACACAGCCAGTTCACTAGCTCCAAAGAAAGAGGCAGAGAACTCATGTAGAAGCCTTTTCTAATTGCTTATATGATTTTGGAATACTAAATTTCAACTTTGTATGCTTAATATAGATCTGTTCTTTAAGAGATATTACAGCCTCTGCAGCAAGATCTTAATTTTTTGAGTAACTATTGTATCAGTATTCTTACAGGTGCTATGTGACAGATTTCTGGCCCTTTAGGCTTAGGGGGGTAGTTATCAAGCCGTCAACTTTTCTGCCTTCGCCGGCCCAATATGCCCGCCTAAGCTCGCCTACCTTCGTCGCCGCGGACCTGAAAAAATACGCCTAAGTTATCAAAAAAAGCTGTCAAAAAGCTGCGGGGCGATGAGCAGCGGACTGTGAGAGTTATCACTCATCCGATCTCGCTGCTCTTCGGCTGTTTGACAGCTTTCTTGCTAGCCTGTCACTAAGCACCCACACTAAACTGCACTGTTCTACCCCCTATACCGGCGCCCCCGGAGCCCCCCGCAACTAAATAAAGTTACTAACCCCTAAACTGCCACTCCTAGACCCCGCTGCAACTATTAAAAATGTATTAACCCCTAAACCGCCGCTCCTAGACCCTGCCGCAACTATTAAAAATGTATTAACCCCTAAACCGCCGCTCCTAGACCCCGTCGCAAGTCTTATAAATGTATTAACCCCTAAACCGCCGCTCCCGGACACCGCTGCCACCTACATTATACCTAGTAACCCCTATCCTGCCCCCCCTATACTTCCGCCCTCTGTAATAAAGTTATTAACCCCTATCCGGCTGATCCCGCACCTCGCCGCAAATAAAAAAATTGTTTAACTCCTAAACCGCCGCTCCCTGAACCCGCCGCAACCTATATTAAATTTATTAACCCCTATCCTGCCACCCCTACACCGTCGGCACCTATAATAAATTTATTAACCCCTATCCTGCCCCCCACTACACCTCCGCCACTGTAATAAAATTATTAACCCCTAAACCTAAGTCTAACACTAACCCTAACACCCCCCTAACTTAAATATTAATTAAATACATCTAAATCATATTTATATTATTAACTAAGTTAATCCTATTTAAAACTAAATACTTACCTATAAAATAAACCCTAATATAGCTACAATATAAATAATAATTATATTGTAGCTATCTTAGGATTTATTTTTATTTTACAGGTACCTTTCAATTTATTTTAACTAGGTACAATAGCTATTAAATAGTTATTAACTATTTAATAGCTTACCTAGCTAAAATAAAGAGAAATTAACCTGTAAAATAAAAACTAACCTAAGTTACAATTACACCTAACACTACACTATACTTTAATAAATTATTCCTATTTAAAACTAAATACTTACCTGTAAAATAAACCCTAATATAGCTACAATATAATTAATAATTACATTGTAGCTATCTTAGGATTTATATTTATTTTACAGGTAACTTTGTATTTATTTTAGCTAGTTAGAATAGTTATTAAATAGTTATTAACTATTTAATAACTACCTAGCTAAAAGAAATACAAAATTACCTGTAAAATAAATCCTAACCTAAGTTACAATTAAACCTAACACTACACTATCATTAAATTAATTAATTAAACTACCTACAAATAACTACAATTAAATACAATTACATAAACTAACTAAAGTACAAAAAATAAAAAAAGCTAAGTTACAAAAAAAAAAAAAAAAGTTACAAACATTTAAAAACATATTACAACAATTTTAATCTACTTACACCTAATCTAAGCCCCCTAATAAAATAACAAACCCCCCCAAAATAAAAAAATGCCCTACCCTATTCTACATTAAAAAGTAAACAGCTCTTTTGCCTTACCAGCCCTTAAAAGGGCCTTTTGTGAGGGCATGCCCCAAAGTTCAGCTCTTTTGCCTGTAAAAGAAAAATACAACCCCCCCCCCCAACATTAAAACCCACCACCCACATACCCCTAATCTAACCCAAACCCCCCTTAAAATAACCTAACACTAATCCCCTGAAGATCATCCTACCTTTAGTTGTCTTCACTCAGCCGAGGCACCGATGGAACTGAAGAGGACATCCGGACCGGCAGAAGTTATCCTCCAAGGGGCGCTGAAGAAATCTTCCATCCGATGAAGTGATCCTCCAAGCGGCGCTGAAGAAATCTTCCATCCGGGCGAGGTCATCTTCCAAGAGGCGCTGAAGAAGTCTTCTATCCGGGCGAGGTCATCGTCAAAGCCGGGTCTTGAATCTTCATCCCGCCGACGCGGAACATCCTCCTTTCCCGACGAACTACCGATGAATGAAGGCTCCTTTAAGGGACGTCATCCAAGATGGCGTCCCTTCAATTCCGATTGGCTGATAGGATTCTATCAGCCAATCGGAATTAAGGTAGGAAAAATCTGATTGGCTGATGGAATCAGCCAATCAGATTCAAGTTCAATCCGATTGGCTGATCCAATCAGCCAATCAGATTGAGCTCGCATTCTATTGGCTGTTCCGATCAGCCAATAGAATGCAAGCTCAATCTGATTGGCTGATTGGATCAGCCAATCGGATTGAACTTGAATCTGATTGGCTGATTCCTTCAGCCAATCAGATTTTTCCTACCTTAATTCCAATTGGCTGATAGAATCCTATCAGCCAATCGGAATTGAAGGGACGCCATCTTGGATGACATCCCTTAAAGGAGCCTTCATTCGTCGGTAGTTCGTCGGGAAAGGAGGATGTTCCACGTCGGCGGGATGAAGATTCAAGACCCGGCTTCGACGATGACTTCGCCCGGATAGAAGACTTCTTCAGCGCCTCTTGGAAGATGACCTCGCCCAGATGGAAGATTTCTTCAGTGCCGCTTGGAGGATCACTTCATCGGATGGAAGATTTCTTCAGCGCCCCTTGGAGGATAACTTCTGCCGGTCCGGATGTCCTCTTCAGTTCCATCGGTGGCTCGGCTGAGTGAAGACAACTAAAGGTAGGATGATCTTCAGGGGATTAGTGTTATGTTATTTTAAGGGGGGTTTGGGTTAGATTAGGGGTATGTGGGTGGTGGGTTTTAATGTTGGGGGGGTTGTATTTTTCTTTTACAGGCAAAAGAGCTGAACTTTGGGGCATGCCCCCACAAAAGGCCCTTTTAAGGGCTGGTAAGGCAAAAGAGCTGTTTACTTTTTAATGTAGAATAGGGTAGGGCATTTTTTTATTTTGGGGGGGTTTGTTATTTTATTAGGGGGCTTAGATTAGGTGTAAGTAGATTAAAATTGTTGTAATATGTTTTTAAATGTTTGTAACTTTTTTTTTTGTAACTTAGCTTTTTTTTTTTTGTACTTTAGTTAGTTTATGTAATTGTATTTAATTGTAGTTATTTGTAGGTAGTTTAATTAATTAATTTAATGATAGTGTAGTGTTAGGTTTAATTGTAACTTAGGTTAGGATTTATTTTACAGGTAATTTTGTATTTCGTTTAGCTAGGTAGTTATTAAATAGTTAATAACTATTTAATAACTATTCTAACTAGCTAAAATAAATACAAAGTTACCTGTAAAATAAATATAAATCCTAAAATAGCTACAATGTAATTATTAATTACATTGTAGCTATCTTAGGGTTTATTTTACAGGTAAGTATTTAGTTTTAAATAGGAATAATTTATTAAAGTATAGTGTAGTGTTAGGTGTAATTGTAACTTAGGTTAGTTTTTATTTTACAGGTTAATTTCTCTTTATTTTAGCTAGGTAAGCTATTAAATAGTTAATAACTATTTAATAGCTATTGTACCTAGTTAAAATAAATTGAAAGGTACCTGTAAAATAAAAATAAATCCTAAGATAGCTACAATATAATTATTATTTATATTGTAGCTATATTAGGGTTTATTTTATAGGTAAGTATTTAGTTTTAAATAGGATTAACTTAGTTAATAATATAAATATGATTTAGATGTATTTAATTAATATTTAAGTTAGGGGGTGTTAGGGTTAGTGTTAGACTTAGGTTTAGGGGTTAATAATTTTATTACAGTGGCGGAGGTGTAGTGGGGGGCAGGATAGGGGTTAATAAATTTATTATAGGTGGCGACGGTGTAGGGGGGGCAGGATAGGGGTTAATAAATTTAAGATAGGTTGCAGCGGGTTCAGGGAGCGGCGGTTTAGGGGTTAAACTATTTATTTATTTGCGGCGAGGTGCGGGATCAGCAGGATAGGGGTTAATAACTTTATTACAGAGGGCGGCGGTATAGGGGGGGGCAGGATAGGGGTTAATAGGTATAATGTAGGTGGCGGTGTGCTCCGGGAGCGGCGGTTTAGGGGTTAAGACATTTATTATAGTTGCGGTGGGCTCCGGGAGCAGCGGTTTAGGGGGTAATAACTTTATTTAGTTGCGGCGGTGTAGGGGGGGCAGATTAGGGGTGTTTAGACTCGGGGTACATGTTAGGGTGTTAGGTGCAGACAGCTCCCATAGGAATCAATGGGATATCTGGCAGCAGCGAACTTGTACTTTCGCTATAGTCAGACTCCCATTGATTCCAATGGGATCCGCAGCCTCCAGGCTGGCGGATTGAAAACCAGGTACGCTGGGCCGTAAAAGTGCCGAGCGTACCTGCTAGTTTTTTGATAACTAGCAAAAGTAGTGAGATTGTGCCGCACTTGTGTGCGGAACATCTGGAGTGACGTAAGAATCGATCTGTGTCGGACGGAGTCCGGCGGATCGAAGCTTACGTCACAAAATTCTACTTTTGCCGGTCTGAAGCCTTTGATAACTAAGGCGAATCAGCCTCGCCACAAATACGCTGCGGAATTCCAGCGTATTTGAGGTTGACGGCTTGATAACTAGGCCCCTTAGGCTCTCAATTAGTTAAAATACAGACTATTTGTAAATTATATATCACCCCTATAAATCTCACCTCTATAGTTTTTCCTTTAAATATCTAGTAAAGAAATTTAGTGACTACAATAACAGGGATAAGCCATTCAATTATACAATTATTATAAGTTGTAACAAATTCTGGTATTTTTTCTAAAGAGTAATACAAATGTCCTTTTTAGTGAGGTTAACAGGCTCACTGGAAAGAATGGGTTCTATGTTTGCCAATAAGTAGAAAATATATCATGTTATAAAGATAGAAAAAAAAAGGTTGCACAGATACTTAATTTTTAGATATTAAAGTAATACCCAGTTCCTGATTTCATTTAAAAAATAATCTAAGTTCCTATAGGCCAAAAAGCCTTGCTGCAGTTCTTACTGAGATTAATAAATACAAAGGTAGTTCTTATGCCAGTTACATATGAATCTAGCTATTAAGCATACTTTAGTCCGTTATCAAGGCAAAGATAGAAAAGAGTTCTTATAGTTTTTGTAGATAATTTTACTTCCTTGCTATGCCTTTTATTCATTAAAGGGGAAGTTGTTCTCGAAGTAACTTGATTTTAACTTCTTAAGCAGGTTTTTTTTTTTTTTTTTTTTTTTTTTTTTAAGCAGCAAAACTTGTAGGATAGAAAAGTCAATTTCAGTTAAATGCCTTCAATATTTCAACTTTAGCATAAGCCAGAGATCAGGTACAAAGACACAGATTATTCCCCCTTACCCCAATATGTTCCTTGTGCTTCAAGTTGAAGTTGGGTATGGAGCAAAAAAGAAAGTTTGTTCTGAATCCCAATCTTTCAAACTCTTTGCAATCTTTAGACGCTTACCGGGCTTAGCGGGGTGTCCTTCCAGCTGGTCTCAGCAGGTCCCAGTATGCTGAGTGCCTCCGTCTCCGAATCCCTCCGCGCAGTTCCGGGGGTGGAGAGGAGGAAATGAAACCAGGTTCACTATCCTCCGCGCTGAGCTCAATGATCCATCCGCTCACCACACGGAGCACCGGTGGGTGGGAGCGGGCTTGATTGCCTTCGAGGCAGGTCAGGTGCCGGTAAGTTGCTGTGAGGGTCCGCGCTTCAGTTTAGCAAGGGGGAATAATTCAAGGCAGGCTGCTTCTTGGTGCTGTTATGCTGCGGATTGCTAAGTCTGGTTAGCCCAGCATTTCCTCCAACAAGATTTGTAAGAAAAAAAGTCAGCGCTTCACTTGTGCTGCTAGCCAGGGTATTATTCTTTCATTATGGTAAGTTTACCCAGTAAAATGCTCAAATGGGTTATAAGTCTCTCCAGAGAAAGGTCTTTTATCTTAAGCGTATGATATCAGTTTACGCTGTGGAGGGTAGCTGGTGTGTTGGCTTTAACCAGCTGCAGAATTTCCTTCTAACATGAAGGATCCAAGCGCTACAAACCGCCAAGCTGTAACTGCAGGGGAGTGATGTCTGTACAGGTGCTCAGGTGCACTAATGCACAGGTGCAGCCTATGCACAGTCTCTTCTTCCCTCTAGCATTATTTAAAATTTTAACACACTTTAATTTTTGCCCAAGGGTGCCCCTTATATATTTCTTTCTTTTGCCTATACTTATGCATAACTCAAAGCTGTATCACTTATATCTGGGATAAAATGCATGTGCCAGGTTATAAACATATCTTCTATATTCCAACAACTGCCTACACTGGCTTCCTCTTAACTACAACATATACTTAATACGCGGTATGATAACATACTAAGTTATGCATAATCAGGGACCCTGTTACCTGTATGAACTGATCACTCCCTACATACCGCAATGTCAGTTCTGCAGGTGGATCTGCAGGTTGAAATCCGTTAACAGTTCTACATCTACGTATCGACCTATTCAGGAATGCAGCACCAACATATTGGAAATCTTTAACCGAGATAACAACTCTTTAGACATATTTTAAAAGGAGCTAGATATAATTTTGTTTACTCAAACTTTCAATAATAATAATAATTTGCTTTGCTTTCCTGGAATGTAAAGAATACACAAAGACAGTAAAATAAGCTGGAATAATAAAAAAGAGAGTTATTAGTGTAGGTTTGAGAACAATTAACACCAATGGTGCAGTATTCAAAATTAAATGAAAAAGCAAACTTGTTATACACTCATGTTTTCCCAGTGAATAGTGAGCCACTTTTGTTTCTTTATTCTTTCAAAGTAA
The DNA here is from genome assembly GCF_027579735.1 of Bombina bombina. NCBI lineage: Eukaryota > Metazoa > Chordata > Amphibia > Anura > Bombinatoridae > Bombina > Bombina bombina. The sequence continues at coordinate 878,345,525 of NC_069503.1, read as the reverse complement.
GCTCAAAATTAGTTTGTTTCAGGAGTTTATTCTGATTCTTCAAGAAGATTTTACTTCTTTAAGGGACATATTAATAGATTTTTTTAATCATAAATATAAAAGACAAATAATAAAACAAATTAAAAATGTTTACATAGTTAAGTAAAAGCTGTTTAAATTTAAAGGGATTAAAAAAAAAAAAAAAAAATTGTGAATTAGAACATACCATTTTAAAATATCAAATTTACTTCTATCTAATTTGCTTTGTTCTCATGGTATTCTTTGTTTAGGAGATACCTATTTAAGTGTTTGGACTAAATGCAAATAAATAGTGCTGTTATATAGTACTCCAGACACGTGATCCTGAGCTTACCTCCCTGCTTTTCAACAAAATATATCAAGAGAATTAAGGAAATTTGAAAATAGAAGTAAATTAGAAAGTTGTTTAAAATTACATTCTCTATCTGAATCTTGAAATATGTTTTTGGGGTTTATTGTCCCTTTAAGGTAAAAATTACAGATGCATGATTATGTACAACTTAGTTCAGGAATTCTATGGCAACAGAAACAAAATTGTTTAAAGGGACACTGAACCCAACATTTTTCTTTCGTGATTCAGATAGAGCATACAATTTTAAGCAACTTTCTAATTTACTCCTATTATCAATTTTTCTTTGTTCTCTTGCTATCTTTATTTGAAATGCAAGAATGTAAGTTTAGATGCCGGTCCATTTTTGGTGAATAACCTAGGTTGTTCTTGCTGATTGGTGGATACATTCATCCACCAATAAAAAAGTGCTGTCCAGAGTTCTAAACTCAAAAAAGCTTAGAAGTATTCTTTTTCAAATAAAGAAAGCAAGAGAACGAAGAAAAGTTGATAATAGGAGTAAATTAGAAAGCTGCTTAAAATTGCATGCTCTATCTGAATCACGAAAGAAAAAAATTGGGTTCAGTTTCCCTTTAAATAAACTCTGTAATACATTTTTAAACATTCTCTTTTAGATAGAATGTAGAAATTGTTTTGAGCATCATGTCCCTTTAAAGGGACAATCAACTCAAAAATGTTTATTGTTTAAAAAGATAGATAATCCCTTTATTTCCCATTCCCCAGTTTTGCATAACCAACACTGTTATATTAATACACTTTTAACCTCTGGGATTACCTTGTATCTAAACCTTATTTGACAGTCCCCTGATCACATGACTTTTTATTTATTATCCACTGACTTGCATTTTAGCTGTGTTGTGCAGAACCCACGGAAGTGAGCACAATGTTATCTTTATGACCCACATGAACTAGCAGTCTCCTGTTGTGAAAAGCAAATTAAAAAGCATGTGATTAAGAGGCTGTCTATAGTGGCTTAGAAACAGACAGGAATTTAGAGGTTTTAATGTTATAAAGAATATTAATATAACAATGTTGGCTGAGCAAAACCTGGGAAAAAGTAGTAAAGGCATTATCTATCTTTTTAAACAATAACAAGTTTAGTGTTGGCTGTCCCTTTAATAGCTCTTGAAGATCTATTATTATTATTATTATTATTATTATTATTACCATCTTTTATTTTTGTTACAGGAGATGATATGGAGAATTAAATGACTTTAAGATAACAGAACAGTATATTTTCTGCCAAATACTCATAGTTATTAGTTAAACATTAAATAAGAAAAGTAGTAGTTTTAAAACTGAAAATGTATATCTGTACCTTAACGTGTAATAAAAAATACACCAGAAACAGAAAAGAATTTACTATGCTAGTCTAGAGCAGTTTACTAGAGACAAATATTACAGTCTGGTACAGCTGTCTGTGTTGAGTACAGTGTAAGTAGTGCACCATCAGTTTGTCATGATCAAACATAATATCTAGACATGTGCATTTGGATAATTTGTGATGATCCGAATGTGGAAGAAGGCAGCCACTCTCAGCATTCGGCTATTTAATGAGCCAGATTCCTTCTTATGAAAGTGCAACACACTAAGATCTGTGCAAATCCAAATCTTAGCGTATTGCACTTTCACAAGAAGGAACCTGGCTACGAAAGCCGAATTCTATGAGCGGCCGCCTACTTCCACATTCGAATCATCACATAGAAACAGAGATTTTGACAGCAGATAAGAACCATAGGCCCACAAAGTCTTCCCAATATTCCTTTAAAGTATAAACTTATCTAGTTTGTATGATTTCCCAGGCATTCTTAAAGTCCCCACAGTTTTTGTCATTACCAATGTTCCAAAGGCACATGCCTAATAATTTCCTTAAAATAGCATTTTTTAACCAGAGTTTTATTTATAAGCTGTCTGCATTTATCATTGTACAAGCAATGCCGCCCCCTGTAGAATCGTCCTCTAGCAGGGGATGTCAATCAGCCCGATCATATAGGATCGGGCGGATTGAAGACCACAGCCTCAAAGGCAGGGGACAAGTTAAGGAGCAGCAGTCTTTAGCCCGCAGCTTCATAACTGCTGTTTCCGGCGAGCCTGAAGGCTCGCACGGAAACAGGGGCATCAAGCTCAATTCTGAGCTTGATAATTCGGCCCAATGTATCTAGCAATATATGTAGGGTTGCAGTTTTATTCTTTTGAGATTGAGAGTTTTTTTTCTTTTTTTCTTCCATACAGAAATAAGCTTTATGCTACAGATTATGCTATCATCTAGGGGGATCTACTCAAATATGTACTCAAATATGTATACCTACCTCTTTATCAAAATCTAAAACATTGCATGGCCGATCTTTAAACAACTAGAAATAACAGAAGTTATCCAGGATATGTTCATGTTTCTGCATGCAACTTAACTATGTTAAGGTAAAATAGATTTGCTCACCTTCATGGTATTATATATTAAGTGGAATGTAAATAGCTTTGTCAGTACAGTAAATCAGAATATTAAAGCAGATAGGAATGCTTATAACTGAGCTAAAGTTAAAAAAACCTATGTGGGCTTCTTCTAAATCATACTTTATTTGCCTTACTATTGTAATGTAATTCAAAATGTAACAGGGTCTCTAAAACCTTTCAGCTATTATGTACTCATATTTCCATTCATTGGTCACCTTATATAATAGAATAGATAATAGATAGGGACATAAACATGGCTCTTAAAACCAATATATAAATATTTATATGTATTTATTTATGGGGGTTTGTAATGTAGTGTGCAATTACCCTGTTTTCACAGTGTATGGTATTAGGCCACTGAGAGAATTCATACCAGCTGTTGCAACATCCTGGACCATTATTATATGAGATATAGATATATTAAAGAGATATTCTAATTAAAAAAAAAATATATATATTTTTATATCCCTTAAAGAGATTAATAACCTTGTGTTGTTTTTTTCCAGACATGTCCATTCAATCAGGTATAATGGACACTGTCTTCTTCTTACATCAGCAAATCCGTAAAACTATTAGACATAAACCGCTAACTGACCCTTTAAACCTTGCAAGATAACCTTGGAGGAGAAAAAAAGGCTTATTTTTGCCATTTGCATCCTAAAAATTAAGCTCAAGGATGAAGTTGCCGTAGGAAGGTGCATTTTTATTTTTATAAATATTATTCATGTTAAACATAGTAATACATATACAATAGGTATCATAGATTTAAACAGATATAAAGCTTTATATCTTGTGCGCTGAGGCTCTAGAAACTGCAGGAGGCAACAGCGCCTTTGAAGCTTTCCAGTGGAGTAATATTTGTGTTTTCAAGTAAGGTTAAAGGGACATGAAACCCAAATTTTTTCTTTCATGATTCAGATTGAGAATACAATTTTAAACAACTTTCTAATTTACTTCTATTATCTAATTTGCTTCATTGTCTTGGAATCATTTGTTGAAGGAGCAGCAATGCACTAATGGTTTCTAACTAAACACATGGGTGAGCCAATCACAATCGATATATATATGCAACCCCCAATCAACAGCTAGAACCTAGGTTCTCTGCTGCTCCTGAGCTTGCCTAGATAACCCTTTCAGCAAAGAATAACAAGAGAAGGAAGCAAATTAATTAATAGATGTAAATTGGAAAGTTGTTTAAAATTGTATTCTCTATCTGAATAATGAAATAATGTTGGGGGGTTTCATGTCCCTTTAAGCTTTTTTTATTGTAAGAAATACAAGTTTTGTTAGATTATCTACATAAAATCACACTAATACAAGCTCAAAAGTGTATTAGTGCAACCTATGGAAAGAAATGGAAGTAACTATTAATTGCTTTCTGCTGGGAACCCACTGCTGGAATTAATTTACACGCATCAAATTTGATAGCTTGTGGGGCTGCCATTTGTTTGAAGCACAAGCACGCTTAACTGTCTGGAATCTGTTATCTGAAAATGAAATGCAATTTTTGGAAAATATTTTGTCTATTAGCTCCCAGGAAACACATATTGGATAATAAATATTATAAATAAAAGTTTCTGTATGTTATTATTTTTAGAGTTTGCGCTAGGTATTTTAGATACATTCTGTTTGACAATAAACATATATATATCTTGAATGCCAGAGAATCCTATTGGTTAATGCTGTTTAACTTTTGGACAGACCCACACCAACAGATTACAGTAGAATACAATGAATTTAGAAGCAAATATTGTCACTTATATATAAATTGGTGTAATTGGTGACTAGTCCCCAAAAATCATCTGTCTAACGGGGCTCAAGGATTTTCACAATAAGCTTATGTATGTCAGGTTAGCATCAATTTAAGTCACTGCAAAGTTTTCCATACTTTGAAAGAATCAATTGAATGTTTTGTTTTTTTTTTCGGGTTTTTTTAAAGCAAATAAGGATTCAGTAAGAAAATTAAAGAGCGTTTTGCAATTCTTTATAAAAATGAAACAGGTTTTATAGCCAAACTGCTTTACAGACAATAGAACCTGTGGATGAAGATGGCTTTTTCACATCATGAATCAATTACATACCATAACAATACATCTGTCTTTACTTTTATCTCATATTATAAATCTTTTTAGCAAAGTTCATACATTTGGCACATAATTCTATACTGCACAGGGAGGTTTACACAGTATTAGATCTGTCAGCTGATCTAAACAATCCCAAAAAATAAATCTAAAACAATTCATCTCCTTAACAAAAGCAGACAAGCGCGATGCATGTTGTTTGTATAGGTGGCCTCCATACATAGAGCAGAATTTATCAAAGCAATTCTCCTTAAATAGTGTGCGTATTACAAGTTAAAATTAAACGCAATCACAAGAGTGCAATCGCATTTTACGCTTGTCAGGAAGCGCAACTGAAACCCTTACTCTACATTCGCTTACAGATGTTAAAGGGCCTTGACCTACGTAAGGTGTATAAGAATAGGAATAATTTTTATTGTTTTGGATCATTTTTGTCTAGATTACGAGTTTTGCGGTAAGGTAAAAAAGCTGCGTTAACAGGTCCTAACGCTGCTTTTTCCCTACCGCTGCTATTACGAGTCTTGTAGGTTTAGGGGCACCGCACACTTTTTTGGCCTTACCGCAAACCGACTTACGTAAACTTTGTAAACCCTTTTTTCTATGGGACTTCCATAGCGCCGGTATTACGAGTCTGTCCTGTCACAAAAAGTGAGCGGTACACCCTCTACCTCCAAGATTCCTAACTCAGTAGTTATGAGTTTTACACTACAACGCCGTACCATAAAACTCATAACTAAAGTGCTAAAAAGTACACTAACACCCATAAACTACCTATTAACCCCTAAACCGAGGCCCTCCCGCATCGCTAACACTATAATAACATTTTTAACCCCTAAACTGCCGCACTCCCGCCTCGCAAACATTAGTTAAATATTATTAACCCCTAATCTGCCGCCCCTAACATCGCCGCCACCTACATTATACTTATTAACCCCTAATCTTCCGCTCCGGACATCGCTGCAACCTACATTATATTTATTAACCCATAATCTGCTGCCCCCAACACCCCCGCCACTTCTGCCCGTCTGGAGGACCACTTCTGCCGGCTTCTTTGAGGACCGCTTGGAAGAAGACTTCTCCTGGTAAGTGAATATTCGGGGGTTAGTGTTAGGATTTTTTTTAGGGTGTATTGGGTGGATTTATTTTTTAGGTTAGGGCTTTGGGCCTGCAATAGAGCTAAATGCCCTTTTAAGGGCAATGCCCATTCAAATGCCCTTTTCAGGGCAATGGGGAGCTTAGTTTTTTTTAGTTAGTATTTTATTTGCAGGGTTGATTGTGTGGGTGGTGAGTTTTACTGTTGGGGGGGTGTTTGTATTTTTTTTACAGGAAAAAGAGCTGATTTCTTTGGGGCAATGCCCCGCAAAAGGCCCTTTTAAGGGCTATTGGTAGTTAAGTTTAGGCTAGGGTTTTTTTTTATTTTGGGGGAGCTTTTTTTATTTTGATAGGACTATTACATTAGGTGTAATTAGTTTAAAGATCTTTAATTTGTTTTTTTATTTTCTGTAATTTAGTGGGGGGGGATTGTGATTTAGCTAATTTAATTTAATTTATTTAATTTTATTTAATGTAGGTAATTTATTTAATTGTAGTGTAGTGTTAGGTGTAATTGTAACTTAGGTTAGGTTTTATTTTACAGGTAAATTTGTATTTATTTTAGCTAGGTAGTTATTAAATAGTTAATAACTATTTAATAACTATTCTATCTAGCTAAAATAAATACAAACTTGCCTGTAAAATAAAAATAAACCATAAGTTAGCTACAATGTAACTATTAGTTATATTGAAGCTAGCTTAGTGTTTATTTTATAGGTAAGTATTTAGTTTTAAATAGGAATAATGTAGTTAATGATAGTAATTTTATTTAGATTTATTTAAATTACATTTCAATTCGGGGGTGTTAGGGATAGGGTTAGACTTAGGTTTAGGGGTTAATAAATTTAATATAGTGGCAGCGACGTTGGGGGCGTCAGATTAGGGGTTAAGAAGTGTAGGTAGGTTGCGGCGACATTGGGGGCGGCAGATTAGGGGTTAATAAATATAATGTAGGTGTCTGCAATGTTGGGGCAGCAGATTAGGGGTTAATAAGTATAATGTAGGTGGTGGCGATGTCCGGAGCGGCAGATTAGGGGTTAATAAGAATAATGTAGGTGTCGGCGATGTCGGGGACGGCAGATTAGGGGTTAATAAGTGTAAGATTAGGGGGGTTTAGACTCGGGGTTCGTGTTAGGTGTAAACATAAAATGTGTTTCCCCATAGAAATCAATGGGGCTGTGTTACTGAGATTTACGCTGCTTTTTGGCACGTGTTAGACTTTTTCTCAGCCGGCTCTCTCCATTGATGTCTATGGGGAAATTGTGCACAAGCACGTACGACCAGCTCACCGCTGACTTAAGCAGCGCTGGTATTGGAGTGCGGTATGGAGCACAATTTTGCTCTACGCTCACTTCTTGCCTGTTAACGCTGAGTTTGTAAAAACCCTTAATACCAGCACTGCAGGTAAGTGAGCGGTGAGAAAAAACTGCTCGTTAGCACCGCACAGCTCCTAACGTAAAACTCATAATCTCGCCGTTTGTTTGTGAAATGGTAGTTTTTTTTGTTGTAATTTTAGTGTTTTTTATTTTTTCTAATGGTAGTTTTTTTTATTTTTGTAATGTTAGGTTTTAGTGTAACGCAGTTTAAGTTTTACTTTTATTTCAAAGGTAAGTTTGTATTTATTTTAACTAGGTAGTTAGTAAATAGTTCATAACTATTTACTAACTAGTCTACCTAGTTAAAATATAAACTATTAGTTATATTGTAGCTAGCTTAGGTTTTATTTTTATTTCACAGGTAATTATTTAGTTAATAATTGTAACTTTAATTTAGGTCTATTTTAATTATGTTAAAGTTAGGGGGTATTAGGTTTAGGGTTAAGGTTACGGTTAGGGTTAGGGTTAGGTTTAGGGGTTAATATAGTTTAATTTAGATTGTTGCGATGTGGGGGCTGACGGTTTAGGGGTTAATAGGTTTATTTAGTGGTAGTGATGTGGGAGGCCAGAGGTTTAGGGGTTTAGACGTGGGGTTTATGTTAGGGTGTTAGGTTTAAACGTAACTTTTTTTTCCATATAGACATCAATGGGGTTGCGTTACGGAGCTTTTCATTACGCAATCGCAGGTGTTTTTTTCTAACACTCTCTCCCTATTGATGTCTATGGGGAAAGCGTGCATGAGCACGTCAAAGCAGCGCTTGTATTTTCTGCGGTATGGAGCTCAATGCAACCATATCGCACGCATAAGGCGCCTTTTTCAAAACTCGTAATGGCAGCGCTATGGGGGGTGAAATAACGCAACTTTTGTTTGGCACCCTCTATAGCACAAAACTCATAATCTAGGTGATTGTTTGTTATCTATAAGTACCCCTAAATCCTTTTCCTCCTCTGTTTAGTCCAATTTAAAAAGATTTGTAGCCTGCAAATTTTTTCTTCCAAAATGCAGAACCTTACATCGAGCAGCATTAAAATAATTTGCCATTTACCAACTGACCTAATCACCATACACAAGTTTGTATCATCTCCAAAAATGGAAATGTTGCTATTTAATCCGTCCTCAAAATCATTAATAAACCTTGTATGGTGAAAGAAAATTGTAAGTATATTTGTTCTCAACTACTTTACAAATTTTATGTGGAATGTGGGACACGCTGTTTGCCTCCCCCTGTTTTAATGTGTTTTGTTTTAGTGATGATGATTTGAGCCCTAATACTCAACGTTGGAGGCGCAGCCTGCTTAGCTATCCTTATGCTGCTGCTGAATGTGGACTTTGTATAAATTCTAAGCTCCAACACTATTTGCTCAAATTGGACTAGATTATGAGTGAAGCGCAAACGTTTGCGCCCAAGCGATAAGGGGTTTATCGCAATGGTTTGCACTAGTCGGGGTTTACCACTTGTATTACGAGTTGAAAGTAAATGCAATCACTTGAACGCAATCACAATTTACATTAGAATGATAACCGCGACTTCAGAGATCTGGTTAACTGTTTCACAAAACATAAAAGTATCAGAAAACACATCAACAATACATTACAGAGTATAGTTACACTCATAATAGCATAATCTAATAAAAATTCTTAAAAAAATATCAAACACAAAAGTTATAAAGGCATACATATGAGGTCTCAGGTGTTAGAAGGGGAATAAAAGGAAGCCAAAGGGCTTTAACATACAGATACATACATATATATGTCTTAAAATGTGTATGTATATGTGTATGTATATAGATATATATGTCTTTATATGTGTACATATGTATTTATATGTGTGTGTGTATATATATATATATATATATATATATATAAAACACAGGAATGGACCGCACTCACAGACTGAACTGGGTACACATCTTAGGTCACAGAAAACTCCACAGCCCTGAACACTGACAGACAGCTGCAAAGTTCCCAGCAACCCAGCCAGTTAACCCCAGAGCAGCCTGGGTAACAGGCCCGCAGGGAAGCATTACAAACATTATCAACACAACACACAGAAAACCTGGCACTCGCCAGCAGATTCACAGTAATGTTTAAAAGCAAAACTGGGGGAAGTCATATAATATATGTAAAACTTCCAGAGAAGGATAAGCACAGTCTTACAAATGTTTCAACCGCCAGGGTGCACTTCCATATTAAGATAAACAATCCATTATAAGAAAAGGCACTTGCTGGTCTTTTATCCTAAAACGTAGCATTTATTGCATCAGTGTAAAAAGGACATAACGTTTCGGTGTGCTCCCCACACCTTTGTCAAATGGCGAAATTCGGCTCAACAATGTGAACCTAAAAACAATATACCCCAAACACCTTTACCCACCTTATATACCTTACAATCCTGCATCAACTGCACTGTAACATCCCACTTCAGTGACGTCATCACGCACCAACTCCGGCCTGACACGTCACAATATAACACAAAGAATGTCCACAGCACCGTCTTTATCCTTTACTTTATTATCTGTTTAAGGTACATGCATCAAAACAGTGATGTTTCGAGTGTCACCACTCTTAATCATGCTAGTTACATTATACTATGTTACACGTTTTTAAAAGTACTCAGTTTCGCGCCAACCACTCAACAATGTGGCTCTGCTGCCATCTACTGACAAAAACGAATTATTACATACAAAAAAACGTTCTTAACCAATACATAGAAGAATGCAACATATTTTATATATTCAGTTTACTTACACAGCCTTATTAATCTAATGTGTATTCATTAAATCACCTTATAGAAAAATTTATTAAATCACCTTATAGAAAAATTTAACTCTAACATATATCACCTTAAAGAAAAATTCTACAGGAAAACTGACCAATCATACTCTCTGTTAAGCCCTTTTGGTATCATACTCCCTAGCTTATAAATCCAGAACATTTCTTTTTGTTTTAGTAATTTTTCCCTATTCACTCCATTTCTTTGAGGACTCACACTATCAATTATTTGCCATCTCAATTGGCTTATTTGATGTCCACACTTTAAGAAGTGATAGGACACTGGGGCTTCTACATTTTTACACCTTATATTTGAGTGGTGTTGACATATCCTCTCTCTGATCATACGGGTAGCTTCCCCTATGTAGATCAGAGAACACAAACATTTTATAAGGTATATCACATATGTAGATTCACACATGTAGTATTCCTTTATCTCATATTTTTTCCCATTTCTGGGATGAAAAAAATATTTCCCTTTTATTATGGAATGGCAGCTCCCAAATTCTTTTTATTCAGAAATACCTGTCTCTCTTTCTTCTTTGACCCTACATCTGTACTAGTTATCTGATCTCTAAGATTTTCACTCTCTTATATGCCATTAGTGGGGGATTGTTGAAAACTTCCATATCCTTATTACATTCTTTCAGAATGTGCCAATGTCTTTTTGCTATACGTGAGATTTCCTGACTATTGGGATTAAACTGTGTGACCAAGACTAGTCTATCATCTGGTGTACCCTTCTTTTTAATGGGTTTACTCTCCTTAACACTTAACGTATGCTTGCTAATCAGATCTTTAGGATAGCCCTTTTTAAGGAATTTCTGTTGCATTTCTTTCATTCTTAACTCCTTGGTGTTGATGTCAGTTACTATTCTATCCACCCTTAATAATTGGCTTTTTGGCAGAGAATTGACTAGCCCTCTGGGATGAAAGCTCTCATAGCTAAGCAGTGTGTTTCTATCTGTTTCTTTGTTGTACAGATCAAACACCAGTTTATCATAAATTACCATTTATCTCTTTTACAAACTCTTCTAGGGACTCAACGCTGCCCCACCATATGCCAAACACATCATCTATGAACCACCACCATGTGGCTCCATACAATATAAACTTCTCATTTTCCTAGATGACTAGTGGGCGTGTATTAGGTTGTCACGGCCACAAACACACAAAGTGCCGTGAGTGACCAGATCGTGTAATATGAAGCGGTAAGGCAGTGTCGCATAATCCTCAGTGACTACAATGGCATCCCATGTCATGCATCCCATGCCAGGAGTTCACAAGATTAATGTGAACAATACGTTTAAAGTACCGCCGAGTACAAGTGATTATGGTGTTATGGGATATCCGTGAGTTATTATGTGGGACTCCTATACAAAGCCCATCATTATACGACTCTCCATGACACACCACAATCACTGCTGAGGTCCAGAGGTTGCCCACCTGTACAGAAAAATATATTCACTAGTTATACACATAAAAACAACAAATAAAGAAAAGAAAGTGCATCACACAGAAATTGTAGAGGCTGTTGAATACTTATGTTTAAAAGTCACATCACTATTCCTTCATAGCCTCAAAGAGTATATGTAAAAACTTGTGGGTACCCACTAGAACGTACATTCATGTGGAACTTAACAGGTTGTTTCTTTTTATTATTATTTATTATTATACTTTATTTATGAAGCAACAAGTAAAACAATATATATATAAAAGCACCCCACTGAGAATACTCATAAAAAAGGATATATGTTAGCTATTAATCTGTGGATCACAGCTGCAATTAGACCAGGGTTGCTGCCATATGTCTGTCACGGCTCTGATAACCGGATGAAAACTACATAAAACAAGAAAGGAAAAGAACAGGCACAACACCTCTAAGTGCAATATGTCAGTAAAATTACCCTAGGGAGTTTGTGTGCCCTGTACTGCCTATGTATTTTTAATGGTCTAATAAAGGTTTTTTGTTTTTAACCTTTTTTGCCAGCCCTTGCATTTATTCTCTTTTTGAGCAGCTGCCAAAACTTTTTTGTTGTACTCATTTGCGGCTACACCGGCCACTTATCTGGCAGCTTGCACCCCTGCAGCCTGTTCACTTGGTATGCTCTATTCTCCCCCGGACTTGGCAGTCACTTCCGCGTATGCAGCGGCTTGAATCTTGGGAAACCATCCAGGTCTCTCAAACGATATCTCTCTGTTGTTGATTTCAGCCACAAATAGTGTCTTGTGTTAAAGCGTCCAGAAGTCAAACACACAAAGCAAATGAGCTTCTTGTTATTAGGATAACCATAAAACCTTCAGGTTCATGAGGCATAGAGTACTTGGAAATAGTCCGGTTCAAAAAAGATGCCACTCTAAATCAGCTGTGTGCAAGTGTTAAAGCCGGCAGCTTGCATCAGCTGTTTGCGGTAGCGTGTATGTAGTTGGCGTGGCCTTACGTGTTTCTTAAGGGTTCTCCTTACTTCGTCAGAGACCCTGACGAAGTAAGTGTTTTTTGGCACACCGATGATTTGCAATCCTGTCTCTGTAGGACATGACCATCTACCCAATGTATACCAAAGAGCATGGGCAAATGAGCATATACACAACTTGTGCACATCAGCCTGTGGCGAATTGTGTATTGCTTGTTGCTATGTGGGTGTCACAGATACTGGGCTGCAGGGGCTGAACCCTTGCCCCCCCCTATAGACTTCACCCCAGCTGTTTCTCAGTGGTTTTGGGCTCCTCAGGGGAACCACCATCTTTGGAAGCTTTTTGTTTGCTTTGTTTTGGCTTGTTTTTGTCTTCAGAGAAGAGAAGGTTTATGACCAGGAAAATCCTCCTAGGCTGGCCGGGCTCCTGGAACTCCCAGTCGGCCGCCTTACAACGGACACCCGCTTAACCCCTCTCAGGCTAGCCAGGCTCCTGGAACTCCCGGTCGGCCACAGGACAGCAGAACACCCGCTAACTTTAACCCAGGTCGCTCCAGCAACCATGTGCCCCAGAGCTCTGCTCTTTTGGGGATTAGTAGCCCCTGGGGAGTACAAGGGTGGGGGAATTGCCGGAGGGGAGCTCCTTTTGGAACCAGGGGTTTTGGCCACCCCTAACCCCATAAACTCAATGAACTGTAACTCCGGTCCCCAGTAACAAACTTGCTGATTTTTGGACTGTGACATCTGGGGGCCGAGAGCTTTAAAATGACATCCTGGAAGTGCCGCCGCTCCACCGGGATCACCCCGAAACCGCCACCCCTATGTATTGAGATTATGTGGGACTGTGGCTCCTATGGAGGCGCCGGTCAGTCTGGAGGGGCAGGAATGGTGGGAAAATAGTGGGATTGTCCAGGGTCTTATCAAGATGAGCTCTCTGTATAAAAGGAGTGTGTGTTTTCAATAAAATCAGTTCTTGTTAAACTGAAGGCTAGTCTGTCTAGTTATTTGGGTGAGCTCCAGCTAAAATCACTTTCCTGGGTTACATAGAAATCACTTTTTTACATAGCCACTTGTTCCAGGCAGAGGAAGGACCCGGTTGATGGCGCTACCCAGTCGGGGTAGCGGGGAAGTCCGTCACAGTGGGTGTTGGAACAATTGGCCCCTCAACATGCTGTTGCACATCACGCAACTCCTGCACGTGAAGCATCCCTTCTTGGAGGTCTTCATCCAAGTGCCTTTTTGGTAGCACTGGATGGGGTCCGTCTTCACCAATAAATCTCTCAAATTGTCAGCTCTCCTTTAGTGCTGATGAGCTGGTTGAGTGGGTGTCATGGTTGAATGCCATGGACTGTCCCATAAAATTTAAGCTACAATACAGCGATTCTGTGATACAGTTTTTGGACCTCAATGTTTATGAAATTGACGCCTGTGATGGTTGCCATTTTGGAACATCTTTATATACGAAACCTATGGACCATAACTCCTTATTGGAGGCCACAAGCTTTCATCTCAGGCATCATAAAATGGGGATCATCACCTCACAACTGACAAGAGTCATCCATAATAACAGTGAGGTACTCACTATGATGGCACAGCTTGCAGAGATGGAAGATAAATTAGTGACCAGAGGCTATGAGAGAGAGTTGATTCACAACATTAAGGAAAGGTTATTGAGTACCCCAGTAGAAAGGGAGCTGATGATGAAAGTTAATCCCAGTGTGGAAACTCAACCGTTTTATCACCACCTATGCCCCATACATGGGGTTTTAACCAAATCAGTACAACAACACAGATCTCTACTGGAGTCGGATACAACTTTACCATTCCAACGGATGAGACCACCAAGAATGGTGTACCAGAGAGCTGACAATTTGAGGAATCTCTCTGGGATAAATAATTCCAAATATTGCCCTTGTAGTCACTGAGGATTATGCGGCACTGCCTTACTGCTTCATATTACATGATCGGGTCACCCACGGCACTTTGTTTGTTTGCTGCCGTGACAACCCGAAACACGCCCACTAGTTGTGATGCGTCATGCCGGAGTCGGAGCGTGATGACGTCACTGAAGTTGGATGCGACAGTGCAGTTGCAGTATTTTAAGGTATATAAGGCGGGTAAAGGTGTTTGGGGTATATTGCTTTTAGCAAGTGTCTTTTCTTGGAATGGAATATATATATATATATATATATATATATATATAAATCCAACAAGATCAGCACTCACCAACACCTCCATATACTGTGTTCTCTGCCGCAATCATAACAACATTGAGCAGGTTTGTTGAACTGGACTCAGTGAAAATCCCATCTGAACAACAAGTAAGCAGGCACCACAGAATTACTGCAATCACCTTTATTGTGTCAAAATAGCTTAACACATAATGTTTCGGCCCCTCACAGAGGCCTTGGTCACATGAATGATAGAACACAACGTATACCAACACACCCCTATACTAGTGCCTAATATACCCCCAGGGAATAACCTGATTTGCCACCAAGAGGACCACGTAACAACCCGCATTAAGCATAAGTAAAAACACATGTAGTGTGATCGTTATCAGAACGGGTCCATTGTCATGGTGATCGCTAAATGAAATCACAAACATAACAGCTGTGTACTATACGGCGTGATAGCCAGTCGAACATATGACACTCCCTCAGCTGATATGGTAAGTATTTCTGAAAACACCATGGCAAAGTGCAGGCAACACGTCAGATCCAGATTGTAGCGAATCCAGGGATCCCCTATTATAAAATATATTGCAAGCCTGCTAGACAAAAAAATCACTACAGTAAACTATGAATAATATAGCCAACTAATTACTAGCAAAACATTTAGTTATATATATTTTAAAGCTATATAACATCTTATCCGCATGTGTAGCAAATGTGCTAAAAGGTTATAGCAGACATCAAATATTAAAAACAAAGAATAGTAAAAACGCAAAACGCAATGTGCCTCAAAGATATGGTAGAAACATATTAGAGGAGAGGAAACCAACAGTCCTATTTGTAGAAGCAACTGTGGTCGATCATAGTGTTTAGACCCTTTGGTGAGATAGTCCCCAGATGATATATCCACCTCGATTCCAACCTCAGTAGCGCTTTTGCTCGATCACCTCCACATCTTGATTTTGGCACATGATCAATCAAAATAGTCCGCATGGTGGGAATAGGGTGGCCAGTATGCTGAAAGTGGCATGCCACTGGTTGGTCTGATCCACCTTTTTTAAAGGCCAACCTTATTGCCAATTAATGGTTTGCCAACCTCTCCCTAAACGTAATGACAGTTTTTCCAATATAATATAGGGAGCATGGACAGATGATGATGTAGATGACATGATCTGATGTACATGTCAACCTATGTCGAATCTGAAACATCTGATTGGTATGAGGATGGTGGACCGATTCCCTGGGATCATTCCATTGCAGATTGAGCAATTGCCACAACGGAAGCATCCTTTCTTGCCTGCTGGTAGCCATGTATCCTTATGATACCTATTTACTGGGTCCATCTTCACCAATAGATCCCTTAGATTCCTTGACCTCTTGTAGACCAATCGTGGTGGAGGGATGTCATCAAAGGGTAGACTGGTGTCCGTAGACAAAATTGGCCAGTGTTATTGCACTGCAGCAGGGGCAGGTGTGAATGTCGTTATGAAATTCAATTGTGTATCTGGTGGTTTTGGTGGTTTGGAGATGATGGATTGCTGGGTGAGGAGAGATGCTGTCTCACCATAGTGAAAGCACAATGCGAGACAGCATCTCTCCTAACCCAGCAATCCATCATCCCTCCGCCACGAATCAGATGTTTCAGATTCGACATAGGTTGACATGTACATCAGACCATGTCGTCTACATCATCATCTGTCCATGCTTCCTATATTATATTGGAAAAACTGTCACTACGTTTAGGGAGAGGTTGGCAAACCATAAATCGTCAATAAGGTTGGCCTTTGAAAAATGTGGATCAGACCTACCAGTGGCACGCCACTTTCAGCAAGCTGGCCACCCTATTCCCACCATGCGGACTATTTTGATTGATCATGTACCAAAATCAAGACATGGAGGTGATCGAGCAAAAACACTACCGAGGTTGCTATTGAGGTGGATATATCTTCTGGGGACTATCTCACCAAAGGGTCTAAACACTATGATCGACTACAGTTGCTTCTACAAATAGAACTGTTGGTTTCCAGTCCTCTAATATGTTTCTATCACATCTTTGAGGCACATTGCATTTTCCGTTTTTACTATTCTTTGTTTTTAATGTTTGATGTCTGCTATAACTTTTTAGCACATTTGCTACACATGTGGATAAGATGTAATATAGCTTTAAAATATGTATAACTAGAAGTTTGGCTAGTAATTAGTTGGCTATATTATTCATAGTTTATAGTAGTGATTTTTTGTCTAGCAGGCTTGCAATATATTTTATGACAGGGGATCCAGTAACTCTGCGGTTCCTGCTTACTTGTTGTTCAGATGGGATTTTCACTGAGTCCAGTTCAACAAACCTGCTCACTATATATATATATATATATATATATATATATGTATTTACAGACATATATACACATATAAATACATACGTATACATATAAAGACATATAAAGAAGTGCATTTGGAGCTCTTTGCCGTTAAGTAGATGAAAACATATAAAAGCATATTTATGCGATATTCATTTTTAATAAAGGTTTTATTATGTATTAAGTGTAAATATTTCACATCTGAATGTTATGCACATAGCGCAATATGTTCTATGTATTTAAAAATAGATATTCCTATATACAGTATATCTGTATATATCTATACCAATATATAATAATTGGAATGTGAAATATTAATATTTTTTTCTCCATTGACTTCTACTGGGCAATATTCTAACTTCCAATTTTTTCGTTCGGCAGGTTAGCGCAAGAGTGAAAACAGTTTATTCTCAACTTATAAACAAGAGCAATTAATGCTCAAGCCGTCTCAACTCGTAATCTGGCCAATATTTGGGACTATTTATTGGTTGCTTTTTGATTCACTATTTTTATTATTTTTTCACAACTTCAACATTCGGTAAACAAACTTGTATGTGAAGAACTGTACTCATATTTTGCAATCACCACAATAAGTCATTAGAAGTGGACTGAAACCTCAGAGCTCACAAAAGGACCCAGGAGACTCCTATGCCCAGGACCTCAGAAGCAGGAAGTAAACTGAAGTCAGTGTACCCACAGTAGTAAGTGGAAGCTTTGTTTATTATAGCACTAGTGAGCAGATCATCTTAAGCCTCCGGAGAGACCTTGCTGCAATTTAAGATCCAAGGACCGTGTTTAACGAATGTTGAAGTAGTGATATGCTATCATGTGGCACACTCTGGCCTAGATTTGGAGTTTGGCAGTAAAAGGGCTGTTAACGCTCCGCGGGCTTTTTTCTGGCCGCACCATAAAATTAACTCTGGTATCGAGAGTTCAAACAAATGCTGCGTTAGGCTCCAAAAAAGGAGCGTAGAGCATTTTTACCGCAAATGCAACTCTCGATACCAGAGTTGCTTACGGACGCGGCCAGCCTCAAAAACGTGCTCGTGCACGATTCCCCCATAGGAAACAATGGGACTGTTTGAGCTGAAAAAAAACCTAACACCTGCAAAAAAGCGGCGTTCAGCTCCTAACGCAGCCCCATTGTTTCCTATGGGGAAACACTTCCTACGTCTGCACCTAACACTCTAACATGTACCCCGAGTCTAAACACCCCTAACCTTACACTTATTAACCCCTAATCTGCCGCCCCCGCTATCGCTGACCCCTGCATATTTTTTTTAACCCCTAATCTGCCGCTCCGTAAACCGCCGCAACCTACGTTATCCCTATGTACCCCTAATCTGCTGCCCTAACATCGCCGACCCCTATATTATATTTATTAACCCCTAATCTGCCCCCCACAACGTCGCCGACACCTGCCTACACTTATTAACCCCTAATCTGCCGAGCGGACCTGAGCGCTACTATAATAAAGTTATTAACCCCTAATCCGCCTCACTAACCCTATCATAAATAGTATTAACCCCTAATCTGCCCTCCCTAACATCGCCGACACCTAACTTCAATTATTAACCCCTAATCTGACGACAGCAGCTCACCGCTATTCTAATAAATGTATTAACCCCTAAAGCTAAGTCTAACCCTAACACTAACACCCCCCTAACTTAAATATAATTTAAATCTAACTAAATAAATTAACTCTTATTAAATAACTTATTCCTATTTAAAGCTAAATACTTACCTGTAAAATAAATCCTAATATAGCTACAATATAAATTATAATTATATTATAGCTATTTTAGGATTAATATTTATTTTACAGGCAACTTTGTAATTATTTTAACCAGGTACAATAGCTATTAAATAGTTAAGAACTATTTAATAGTTACCTAGTTAAAATAATAACTAATTTACCTGTAAAATAAATCCTAACCTAAGATATAATTAAACCTAACACTACCCTATCAATAAAATAATTAAATAAACTACCTACAATTACCTACAATTAACCTAACACTACACTATCAATAAATTAATTAAACACAATTCCTACAAATAAATACAATTAAATAAACTAGCTAAAGTACAAAAAATAAAAAAGAACTAAGTTACAAAAAATAAAAAAATATTTACAAACATAAGAAAAATATTACAACAATTTTAAACTAATTACACCTACTCTAAGCCCCCTAATAAAATAACAAAGACCCCCAAAATAAAAAATTCCCTACCCTATTCTAAATTAAAAAAGTTACAAGCTCTTTTACCTTACCAGCCCTGAACAGGGCCCTTTGCGGGGCATGCCCCAAGAATTTCAGCTCTTTTGCCTGTAAAAGAATAAATACAATACCGCCCCCCCAACATTACAACCCACCACCCACATACCCCTAATCTAACCCAAACCCCCCTTAAATAAACCTAACACTAAGCCCCTGAAGATCTTCCTACCTTGTCTTCACCATCCAGGTTCACCGATCCGTCCTGAAGAGCTCCTCCGATGTCCTGATCCAAGCCCAAGCGGGGGGCTGAAGAGGTCCATGATCCGGTCAAAGTCTTCATCCAAGCGGGGCAGAAGAGGATCTTCCATCCGATTGAAGTCATCATCCAGGCGGCATCTTCTATGGTCTTCCATCCGGAGCGAAGCGGCAGGATCCTGAAGACCTCCAGCGCGGAACATCCATCCGGACCGACGACTGAACGACGAATGACTGTTCCTTTAAGGGACGTCATCCAAGATGGCGTCCCTCGAATTCCGATTGGCTGATAGGATTCTATCAGCCAATCGGAATTAAGGTAGGAATTTTCTGATTGGCTGATGGAATCAGCCAATCAGAATCTAGTTCAATCCGATTGGCTGATCCAATCAGCCAATCAGATTGAGCTCGCATTCTATTGGCATTTCTTTGATATTGGCAAGAGTCCATGAGCTAGTGACGCATGGGATATACATTCCTACCAGGAGGGGCAAAGTTTCCCAAACCTCAAAATGCCTATAAATACACCCCCCACCACACCCACAATTCAGTTTAATGAATAGCCAAGAAGTGGGGTGATAAGAAAGGAGCGAAAGCATCAACAAGGAATTGGAATAATTGTGCTTTATACAAAAAAATCATAACCACCACAAAAAGGGTGGGCCTCATGGACTCTTGCCAATATGAAAGAAATGAATTTATCAGGTAAGTTCTTACATAAATTATGTTTTCTTTCATGTAATTGGCAAGAGTCCATGAGCTAGTGACGTATGGGATAGCAAATACCCAAGCTGTGGAACTCCACGCAAGAGTCACTAGAGAGGGAGGGATAAAAATAAAGACAGCCAATTCCCCTGAAAAAAGAATCCACAACCCATATCAAAAAGTTTTAATCTTATAATGAAAAAAAACTGAAACTATAAGCAGAAGAATCAAACTGAAACAGCTGCCTGAAGAACTTTTCTACCAAAAACTGCTTCTGAAGAAGAGAAAACATCAAAATGGTAGAATTTAGTAAAAGTATGCAAAGAAGACCAAGTTGCTGCTTTGCAAATCTGATCAACAGAAGCTTCATTCTTAAAAGCCCAGGAAGTAGAAACTGACCTAGTAGAATGAGCCGTAATCCTCTGAGGCGGGGATTTACCCGACTCCAAATAAGCATGATTAATCAAAAGCTATAACCAAGAAGCCAAAGAAATGGCAGAAGCTTTCTGACCTTTCCTAGAACCAGAAAAGATAATAAATAGACTAGAAGTCTTTCTGAAATCTTTAGTAGCTTCAACATAATATTTCAAAGCTCTTACCACATCCAAAGAATGCAAAGATCTTTCCAAAGAATTCTTAGGATTAGAACACAACGAAGGAACAACAATTTCTCTACTAATGTTGTTGGAATTCACAACCTTAGGTAAAAATTTAAATGAAGTCCGCAAAACCGCCTTATCCTGATGAAAAATCAGAAAAGGAGAATCACAAGAAAGAGCAGATAATTCAGAAACTCTTCTAGCAGAAGAGATAGCCAAAAGAAACAATACTTTCCAAGAAAGTAATTTAATGTCCAGAGAATACTAAGGGGCCTAGTTATCAAGCCGTCAACCTCAAATACGCTGGAATTCCGCAGCGTATTTGTGGCGAGGCTGATTTGCCTTAGTTATCAAAGGCTAGAGACCGTCAAAAGTAGAATTTTGTGACGTAAACTTTGATCCGCCGGACTCAGTCTGACACAGATCGATTCTTACGTCACTACAGATGTTCCGCACACAAGTGCGGCACAATCTGACTACTTTTGCTAGTTATCAAAAAACTATCAGGTACGCTCGGTACTTTTCCGGCCCAGTGTACCTGGTTTTCAATCCGCCGCCCTGGAGGTGGCAGATCCCATAGGAATCAATGGGAGTCTGACCATAGCGAAAGAACAAGTTCGCTGCTGCCAGACATCCCATTGATTTCTATGGGAGCTGTCTACACCTAACACCCTAACATGTACCCTGAGTCTAAACACCCCTAATCTGCCCCCCCTACACTGCCGCAACTAAATAAATGTATTACCCCCTAAACTGCCGCTCCCGGAGCCCACCGCAAGCTACTCTATACATATTAACCCCTAAACCGCCGCTCCCTGACCCCGCCGCAACTATAATAAATGTATTAACCCCTAAACCGCCGCTCCCGGACACCGCCGCAACCTACATTATACCTAGTAACCCCTATCTTGCCCCCCCTATACCGCCGCCCTCTATAATAAAGTTATTAACCCCTATCCTGCTGATCCCGCACCTCGCCGCAACTAAATAAATAGTTTAACCCCTAAACCGCCGCTCCCGGACCCTGCCGCAACCTATATTAAATTCATTAACCCCTAATCTGACTGGAACAGCCAATAGAATGCGAGCTCAATCTGATTGACTGATTGGATCAGCCAATCGGATTGAACTTGAATCTGATTGGCTGATTCAATCAGCCAATCAGATTTTTCCTACCTTAATTCCGATTGGCTGATAGAATCCTATCAGCCAATCGGAATTGAAGGGACGCCATCTTGGATGACGTCCCTTAAAGGAGCCTTCATTTTTCGGTAGTCCGTCGGGAAAGAAGGATGTTCCGCGTCGCGGGATGAAGATTGAAGATTGAATACCCCGCTTGGAAGATGACATCGCCCGGATAGAAGACTTCTTCAGCGCCGCTTGGAAGATGACATTGCCCGGATGGACGACTTCTTCAGCGCCGACTGGAGGATCACTTCATCGGATGGAAGATTTCTTCAGCGCCCCTTGGAGGATAAATTCTGCCGCTCCGGATCTCCTCTTCGGTTTCATCGCTGCTCGGCTGAGTGAAGACGACTCAAGGTAGGATGATCTTCAGGGGATTAGTGTTAGGTTATTTTAAGGGGGGTTTGGGTTAGATTAGGGGTATGTGGGTGGTGGGTTTTAATGTTGGGGGGGTTGTATTTTTCTTTTACAGGCAAAAGAGCTGAATTCTTTGGGTCATGCCCCACGAAAGGCCCTTTTAAGGGCTGGTAAGGTAAAAGAGCTTTGAACTTTTTTAATTTAGAATAGGGTACGGCATTTTTTTATTTTGGGGGGCTTTGTTATTTTATTAGGGGGCTTAGATTAGGTGTAAGTATCTTAAAATTGTTGTAATATCTTTAAAATTTTTGTAACTTATTTTTTTTATTTTTTGTAACTTAGCTTTTTTTATTTTTTGTACTTTAGTTAGTTTATGTAATTGTATTTAATTGTAGTTATTTGTAGTTAATTTATTTAATTAATTTAATGATAGTGTAGTGTTACGTTTAATTGTAACTTAGATTAGGATTTATTTTACAGGTAATTTTGTATTTCTTTTAGCTAGGTAGTTATTAAATAGTTAATAACTATTTAATAACTATTCTAGCTAGCTAAAATAAATACAAAGTTACCTGTAAAATAAATATAAATCCTAAGATAGCTACAATGTAATTATTAATTATATTGTAGCTATCTTAGGGTTTATTTTACAGGTAAGTATTTAGTTTTAAATAGGAATAATTTATTAAAGTATAGTGTAGTGTTAGGTGTAATTGTAACTTAGGTTAGTTTTTATTTTACAGGTAAATTTCTCTTTATTTTAGTTAGGTAAGCAATTAAATAGTTAATAACTATTTAATAGCTATTGTACCTAGTTAAAATAAATTGAAAGTTACCTGTAAAATAAAAATAAATCCTAACATAGCTACAATATAATTATTATTTATATTGTAGCTATATTAGGGTTTATTTTAAAGGTAAGTATTTAGTTTTAAATAGGATTAATTTAGTTCATAATAGAAATATTATTTGGATTTATTTAATTCATATTTAAGTTAGGGGGTGTTAGGGTTAGTGTTTAATAATTTTATTACAGTGGCGGCGGTGTAGTGGGGGGCAGGATAGGGGTTAATAAATGTATTATAGGTGGCGACGGTGTAGGGGGGGCAGGATAGGGGTTAATAAATTTAATATAGGTTGCGGCGGGGTCCGGGAGCGGCGGTTTAGGGGTTAATACATATATTATAGTTGCGGCGGGGTCAGGGAGCGGCGGTTTAGGGGTTAAACTATTTATTTAGTTGTGGCGAGGTGCGGAATCAGCAGGATAGGGGTTAATAACTTTATTATAGAGGGCGGCGGTATAGGTGGGGCAGGATAGGGGTTACTAGGTATAATGTAGGTTGCGGCGGTGTCCGGGAGAGGCGGTTTAGGGGTTAATACATTTATAAGAGTTGCGGCGGGGTCTAGGAGCGGCGGTTTAGGGGTTACTAACTTTATTTAGTTGCGGGGGGCTCCGGGGGCGCCGGTATAGGGGGTAGAACAGTGTAGTTAGTATGGGTGCTTAGTGACAGGCTAGCAAGAAAGCTATCAAAAAGCCGAAGAGCAGCGAGATCGGATGAGTGATAACACAATCCGCTGCTCATCGCCCCGTACTTGGTGCACGGCTTTTTGACAGCTTTTTTGATAACTTAGGCGAATTTTTGCAGGTCCGCGGCGGCGATGTGAGGCGAGCTTAGGCGGGCGTATTGGGCTGGCGAAGGCAGGTAAAGTAGACGCGTTGATAACTACTCCCCATAGGCTCAAACGGAGGAGCCTGTAAAGCTCTCAAAACCAAATTAAGACTCCAAGGAGGAGAGATTGACTTAATGACAGGCTTGATACGAACCAAAGGCTGTACAAAACAACAAATGTCAAGTATCCGAGATACTTCTTCATAGCTTGAGGACTGTGAGTCCAACCTTGATGATTGACATACGCCACGGTTGTGACATTGTCTGTCTGAAAACAAATAAACGGTTCTCTCTTCAGAAGAGGCCAGAACTGAAGAGCTCTGAGAATCGCACAGAGTTCCAAAACATTGATTGTTAATCTCACCTCTTCAGATTTCCAAACACCCTGCACTGTCAGAGATCCCCATACAGCTCTCCAACCTGAAAGACTTGCATCTGTTGAAATCACAGTCCAGGTTGGATGAAGAAAAGAGGCCCCCTGAACCAAGCGGTGGTGATCTAACCACCAAGTCAGAGATAGTTGAGTATTGGGATTTAAGGATATCAATTGTGATATTTTTGTATAATCCCTGCACCATAGGTTCAGCATACAAAGCTGAAGAGGTCTCATGTGAAAACGAGCAACGGGGATCGCGTCCGATGCTGCAGTTATGAGACCTAAAATCTCCATGCACATAGCTACTGAAGGGAATGACTGAGACTGAAGGTTCCAACAAGCTGAAACCAATTTCAGATGTCTTTTGTCTGCTAGAGACAAAGTCATGGATACTGAATCTATTTGGAATCCTGAAAACTTTTTGGTAAATTGATCCTCCAACCATGTATTTGAAGAAACAACACTAGTTGATTCATGTGAGATTCTGCAGAATGTAAAGACTGAGCAAGTACCAAGATATCATCCAAATAAGGAAACACCGCAATACCCCACTCTCTGATTACAGACAGTAGGGCACCGAGAACCTTTGAGAAGATCCTTGCAGCTGTTGCTAGGCCAAAAGGAAGAGCAACAAATTGGTAATGCTTGTCTAGAAAAGAGAATCTCAGGAACTGATAGTGATCTGGATGAATTGGAATATGAAGATAAGCATCCTGTAAGTCTATTGTGGACATATAATGCCCTTGCTGAACAAAAGGCAGAATAGTCCTTATAGTCACCATTTTGAATGTTGATATTCTTACATAACGATTCAAAAATATTAGATCCAGAACTGGTCTGAAAGAATTCTCTTTCTTTGGTACAATGAACAGATTTGAATAAAACCCCAGACCCCGTTCCAGATATGGAACTGGCACAATTACCCCAGATGACTCCAGGTCTGAAACACATTTCAGGAAAGCCTGAGCCTTTACTGGGTTCACTGGAATGCGTGAGAGAAAGAACCTTCTCACAGGCGATCTTACCTTGAAACCTATTCTGTACCCATGAGAAACAATGTTCTGAATCCAATGATTTTGAATTGAATTGATCCAAGCATCTTTGAAAAATCGTAGTCTGCCCCCTACCAGCTGTGCTGGAATGAGGGCCGCGCTTTCATGCGGACTTGGGGGCTGGTTTTGATTTTATAAAAGGCTTGGATTTATTCCAGACTGGAGAAGACTTCCAATTGGAAACCGTTCCTTTAGGGGAAGGGTCAGGCTTCTGTTTTTTTATCCTGAGGCAAAAAAGCTCCCTTCCCCCCAGTAACAGTTGAAATTATAGAATCCAACTGAGAACCAAACAATTTATTACCTTGGAAAGAAAGAGATAGCAACATTGACTTAGAAGTCATATTCGCATTCCAAGATTTAAGCCATAAAGCTCTTCTAGCTAAAATAGCTAAATACATATACCTGACATCAATTCTAATTATATCAAAAATGTCATCACAAATAAAATTATTAGCATATTGAATTAGCTTAACAATGATATACACATTATGATCTGGTACTTGTTGTGCTAAAGCCTCCAACCAAAAAGTTGAATCCGCAGCAACATCAGCCAAAGAAATAGCAGGCCTAAGAAGATGACCTGAACATAAATAAGCCTTCCTTAGATAAGATTCAATCTTCCTATCTAAAGGATCTTTAAAAGAAATACTATCTGCCGTAGGAATAGTAGTACGTTTAGCAAGAGTAGAGATAGCCCTATCAACTTTGGGGATTTTTTCCCAAAACTCCAATCTATCAGACGGCAAAGGGTACAGTCTCTTAAACCTTAAAGAAGGAGTAAATGAAGTACCCAAACTATTCCATTCCCTAGAAATCAGATCTGAAATAGCATCAGGAACTGGAAAAACCTCTGGAATAACTACATGAGGTTTAAAAACCGAATTTAAATGTTTACTGGTTTTAATATCAAGAGGACTAGACTCCTCCATATCTAATCAACACCTCTTTTAATAAAGAACGAATAAACTCCATTTTAAATAAATATGAAGATTTGTCAGTGTCAATATCTGAGGCAGAATCTTCTGAACCAGATAGATCCTCATCAGCGATAGATAAATCAGAATGCTGGCGGTCATTTAAAAATTCATCTAATTTATGAGAAGTTTTAAAAGACCTTTTACGTTTATTAGAAGGAGGTATAACAGACAGGGCCTTCTGAATAGAATTAGAAACAAATTCTCTCACATTAACAGGAATATCCTGAACATTAGATGTTGAAGGAACAACAACAGGTAATGGACTACTACTAATGGAAATATTGTCTGCTTTTGAAAGTTTATCATGACAACTAACACAAAATACAGCCGGAGGAACAGTTACCACAAGTTTACAACAAATGCACTTAGCTTTGGTAGAACCGACATCAGGCAGCAGCATTCCATAAGTAGATTCTGAAACAGGGTCAGATTGAGACATCTTTCCAATATGTAATAGAAAAAACAACATATAAAGCAAAATTATCAAATTCCTTTAATGACAGTTTCAGGAATGGGAAAAAAAGCAAACAGAATAAGCCTCTGGAAACCAGAAGCAAAAAGAAGCAAAGACTTAAATAATGTAAAAAAAAAAAAACTGGCACCAAGTATGACGCCCACAATTGACAAATTTTTTGGCGTCAAAAACGTCTGCAACAAACACGAGCGTCATAGATGACGCAACTACGTGAAAACTCTCGGCGCCAACTAAGACGCCGGAAATGACATCATAACGTCAACAAACGCGCCAAAAATGACGCAATAAATGATAGCATTTTTTGCTCCCACGAGCCTAACAACCCGCAATTTAGAAAAAAAAGTCAATTTGAAAAATTTTCAGGTAAGAATTTTTTTTATTCATATGCATTTCCCAAAATGAAACTGACAGTCTGTAAGAAGGAAATATACTAATTAACCTGAATCATGGCAAAATATAAGTATAAAACATATATTTAGAACTTTACATATAAAGTGCCAAACCATAGCTGAGAGTGTCATAAATAAAATAAGACATACTTACCAAAAGACACTCATCTACATATAGCAGATAGCCAAACCAGTACTGAAACGAGAATCAGCAGAGGTAATGGTATATAAGAGTATATCGTTGATCTGAAAAGGGAGGTAGGAGAAGAATCTCAACGACCAGAAACAGAGAACCTATGAAATAGATCCCCGATAGGATGACCATTGCATTCAATAGGCAATACTCCCTTCACATCCCTCTGTCATTCACTGCACTCTGAGAGGAAACTGGGCTTCAGCATGCTGCAAAGCGCATATCAACGTAGAGATCTAGCACAAACTTACTTCACCACCTCCATAGGAGGCAAAGTTTGTAAAACGGAATTGTGGGTGTGGTGGGGGGTGTATTTATAGGCATTTTGAGGTTTGGGAAACTTTGCCCCTCATGGTAGGAATGTATATCCCATACGTCACTAGCTCATGGACTCTTGCCAATTACATGAAAGAAATAATTTTAAACAATTTTCAAATTTACTTTTATCACCAATTTTACTGTGTTCTCTTGGTATTCTTAGTTGAAAGCTAAACCTAGGAGGTTCATATGTTAATTTCTAACCCCTTGAAGGCCGCCTTTTCTCTCAGGGCATTTTGACAGTTTTTTACCACTAGAGGGTGTTATTTCATGTGTGTCATATAGATAATACTGTGCTCACGAATGTGGCGTTCAGGTGAGCCAGCTCTGATTGGCTAAAAAGGATGTCTGTCAAAACAACTGAAACAAGGGGGCAGTTTGCAGAGGCTTAGATACAAGGTAAACAGAGAGGTAAAAGTGTATGTATATAACTGTGTTGGTTGTGCAAAACTAGGGAATGGGTAATAAAGGGATTATCTATCTTTTTAAACAATAAAAATCCTGGTGTAGACTGTCCCTTTAATAAAAAAACAAAAATAGAACAAGGACCAGTACTGACCCTTGGGATATGATCCATTTACTACAACTTGTTGCTTTATTACTATTTTTCCAGTTATTTATCCATGAGCTAACATTATTATTATTACTATTCTCAGTCCTTTAATTTTCTACAATAATCTCTCACATGACACTGTATCAAAAGCATTTGCCATATCCAAGTATATCCAATCAACTTATTATTTATTTTAATTTACTGTTACAATAACAATAACAACCACTTATTTAGAGCTTTGCTCTGGGTTGGAAGTCTAACCCATTTATGTGAATGTACTGTTATAGTGTTAACAATAAATGTAATAGGATCGTTAGCAATGTTTGTAAATAAAATATATTTTTTCCTTATTACATTTTTTTAGTCAAAATGGATTGTTTATTACTTTTATATATTAAATTCTCTCTCTCTCTCTCTCTCTCTCTCTCTCTCTCTCTCTAGAGAGAGAGAGAGAGAGAGAGAGAGAGAGAGAGAGAGAGAGAGAGAGAGAGAGGAGACTTCTCTAATCATTTCTCATCGTGTTTATCCATGTCTTGTCTTGTATGTATTGTACTGTATAGTGCTGCATTATCTGATTGCGCAATAATCACTGTCTGTACAAAGCCATGACAATAAAAGATGGTTATCAGCCTTTATTTTTATAACGTTTCTTAAGATTTTTTTTAAATATCTGCATGTTAAATATTAACTGTATCAATAAGTTTTGGTTTGGCTACAACAATGCACAGCAATCTGAACTTCATGGGGCATTTCAAATGTTATAAAAATAACTTCAATAGATATTAAATAAAACAAATATATGTTAAGAGTAAAAAATCTTTGTATATTTAGTAGTAAAATGATTTGATCAGTATAACTCCTAAATAAAAAACATTTTGCAGTAATTCAAATGTACACAGTATTTTGTATTTAATTGCATTATATATAAAAAAAAGTATTTTTAATTCTGACATCTGAAATACTGCCAGCAATGTTTTCTATTGTTTAAAACATTTTCCATATGATATGAACATGATATTAATTTGATGCTAATGGCCCATAACCCCCAATGAATTATTTTTAATAATATCTCAATCCTGTTCATTTATTATGAACAGAGACTTAGGGGCATATTTATGAATGTGTGAGCGGACATGATACGAAGTAGTATATCATGTCCGCTGCACATTGATAAATGCCAACAGCATATGCTGTCGGCATTTATCATTGCACCAGCAGTTTTTTTGAACTTCTGGTGCAATGCCGCCCCCTTCAGATTCGCGCTAGCAGGGGGTGTCAATCAACACGATTGTATTCGATTGGGTTGATTTCTGTCCGCGACCTCAGAGCAGGCGGACAAGTTATGGAATGGAACAGCGATCTTAAGACCGCTGATTCATAACTTCTGTTTCCGGCGAGCCTTCAAACGAGGGGCATTGATAAATATGCCTCTTAGTAATACCCATTGTTTAGCTTTGATGCAATCATTACACATAAGAAAATGCATTGATATATTTATTTTATTCTTTTAGACATGTTATCATTATTTCTGCACACAGTGTAACATGATTTAACCAGTAGATAGAACAGATACTTTCTATGTAGTATCAGCATGATCAAGGGAAAAAAGGTTATTGTGGTAGAATAAAATATCTTGAAAAAAATAGCATACAAATTCATACAGTTTAACTAATACTTTATATCTATCTAGTGGAAATCAAACATTTTTAAAAACTGTATAAATACTTATTTTCGCACTTTATTTATTAAATGTATCTAATCTATTTTTTCCTTTAATGTAGAAGTTCTTCATCTGAATCAAGCTTTCCAGAATTAATCAGCTTTTCTTCCAGTTTGACAGATATAAGATCCTTCCTTGTTATGATTCCAATTGCTCGATTCTGAAGATCAACAACAATTAAATGGCGAAGTCCGAGAGTTCGAAACACAACGTAGGTCCGATGCAGGGAAAAATGGGCTGGCACAGACACTGCAGACATATTGATATAAGGTTCCTAGGAACAAGCGGAAGACAGAAAGAACTGTTACTACAGTGTTTCAAATAGTGGTGGTGTAAAAATAATCTAAGTCTAGAAAATGTATTTCTGAAAATATTGTGTAAGATGTGAAAAACAGGCAGAACGGTAATCCAATCAATGGCTAGTTATTGCGGATTTAAAGGGACACTCAAGTCAAAATTAAACTTTCATTAGTCAAATAGAGCATGCAATTTTAAACAACTTTCCAATTTACTTCCATTAACAAAATGTGGACAGTCTTTCTATATTTAAACTTTTTGAGTCACCATCTCCTACTGAGCATGTGCAAGAATTCAAAGAATAAATGTATATGCGTTTGTGATTGGCTGATGGCTGTGACATGGTACGTGTAAGTATTTGTGATTGGCTGATGGCTGTAAAATGGTACAGCGGGAGTGGATATAGACATAAATTTTAAAATTGTCAGAAAAAAATCTACTACTCATTTGAAGTTCAGACTAAGTACTATTGCAATGTCTTGTTATCTTACATTTGTTGATTATGCAAATCTACTGTATTTACTGGTCCTTTAAATGCATCTCATTAAACACTTCTAGAATGTTAGAAAGTGACTATCAAAGCGCCAACAAAAATAAGGCAGGGTCTATAACTCTAATATTAAAAGTTAAATTTATTAAAATACATGTATACTCAATTGACATCAAATAACAAAAACAATATTAAAACAATATATAAGCAATGTGCCAAAGGTTAATGGTGTAACCCTGGTGGTCCTTTTTCAAGAACTATACTTGTTCCAAAGGTTAATGGCTTTAACCCTGGTAGTTCTTTTTCAAGACCTGTACTTTTTATACGAATACCGTCTATTCAGTTGTAAGTAACATTAATTCACAGATAATTTATAACAATTTGACAAATTTAAAAAATTTTAAAAATGTAAAATTTGACAACTTCAGAATTTTGACAATTTTTCCCTCATGGATCCATGTTAACAGTCTAAAATATTGAGATTGTTCGTGGTTGACCAATTTGGTTTAATAGTATCCTGAGTTTACAACTGATAGTGTTTTTATTATTCTTTATCAGATATTGCTCACATCAGAGGCTAAAAGCAGTAGTTTGAACTCCCTAGTATCCTGGGATTTTTCAGTGTATCTACAATTGAGGCTCTCACTCAGATCTTATGTTATGCAAGTAGATTAGTATAAAGGTGCGTTTTCACGCTTTTAGTGAAATGTCACAATTACGTGATAATCTTTCACTTCTGGGTTGCAGATGATAAGAACTGAGTGGAGTGGGCCTATTAGGTGCAAAATTGTTTGTTGATAGTGTGTTGATAGTGTCGGTACCTATCCGAGTGAATATTATTACACAATTTGGTGAATTAGACCTAGTGCATAAACATTAGTGATGAAACAGATTCCTTAAAATACCTTAAAATACAAATGCTGTGGCGAGTGTAAAAAGCATTGTGATAGTGCTTTAAACAAACTTCCAATTCAAATATGTGTTTCAACCATTAAACAAACAATATTACGATAAAAATGAACAAATAAATAACGTGAAACTGGTGCTCCGGTCTTAACAAATTTATGTGTGTTACAGATATTTGGTTCACGGATTATAAAAACAACTTAGCAGTGTCTATATTCATGAATTTCTGTTCGTGATGTGAGTGAAATAGAGTGAATGTAGTAACATCTAAACAACTCCTCTCGAAAATCTTCTAAAAAGTATATGTCCAAAGTATTTTCAGTGGATGATTAAATTCCCTGATGGGTATATATTCCCAGGGCCAGTGGATAGGCTATAATCCTATTCAGTGTGAGTGTCAGTCTTCAGTGTGTTTGCGGTCATTAGCAGATCTTTCCCTGCTGTAGTGGGCAATTCTGTGCAAAGCGGTCCTTCTGTAAAAACAGAAATAACAATAGTGCAGACTGCCAAATGTGAATCTAAAGATTCATTAAACACTTCCCCTTAAAGGAAATGTAAACTCTGTGTAATTACAAGGCACGTTTGTTGTCTTGCTATAAAATATCAGCCAAGTAAAAATATTTGTAAGACAAATTAGCATCTTGTTTGCTGCATTTTTTCAGTAGCCAAACTTCCCCCACCATTTGCCTCATTTGGATGAGCCAATCTGGGCTTCAGTTTACCACTGACAAGCTTAAAAAGGGAGTGTATTACATTGTTTAGAAATAGCTCCTTAGCCTTTATATCAGCATTTTAAATAGCTGATTTAGGTTGTAGTATCCTTACCTATACTGAAGTTTCTATACCTAGGTATAGGCTTTGAAAAGCTATGTAAACAGACTACACAACAAATTACACTCACAATGGGAGGTGGAAGAGATAACGCTATAACATGTTAATTTTCAATTGTTCTTTCTGGTATTGTACAGAGACATAGATAAATAAGTGAAGCATTTGAGTGATAAGATAACAAGATCTGATCTGTCTGCAAGCTTATCCTATTTTGATGGGCTGCAGTTTCAAAGAGCAAAATATTTAATTTGCAAAAAGAAACATAAATTAGCAATATCTCATTAATTTTATACTATGCAGCTGGTATAAGATGTCATTTGGAACACATTCAGGGAAAAACAATTTTACAGTGAACTGTACCTTCCACAGTCATACTATTAGTATAAATTACATTGTTTTGCAATTATTATTTATCAACGCCAGTTAGTGAAATATATGAAGCAGGGTTAGCCTTGAGAAGTCTGCAGTATGCTTTTTTAGTTCCATGAATTTGAAAATACTCAAATTAAAGTAATTTACATGAAAAAGGGTACAATAAATAAGGAAAGTATAGTGCAACGTTGTATTACTATACATAACAAAACCGTCTAATCTCAAACTCGAGGTATTTACTGTCCTACTCCCTTTAACTAAATAATGAAAAGTACAACCAGTAGCCAGATTTTAACTTTTTTATATATATAAAGAAACCTGGTTAAAAATGTTGAATGCATTTCTGCTAAAATCAGACTATCACATGCAAAGGACTCTTAGGGGCATATCTATCAAGCTCCATACAGAGCTTGAGGGCCAGAGTTTCTGGTGAGCCTGCAGGCTCGCCAGAAACACGTTATGAAGCAGCTTTCTAAAGACGCTGCTCCATAACCTGTCTGCCTGCTCTGAGCAGTCGAACAGACATCGCCGCGATTCAACCCGATCGAGTAAGATCGGGTTGATTGACACCCCCTGCTGGCGGCCTGAAGGGGGCGGCGTATTGCTTTCCGCATTCAGCTAGGTCTGTCGGACATGATCCGCTGACCAGATCATATCGGACAGACCTTTGTTAAATAGGCCCCTTAGGGGTAGATTTATCATACCCCGGGCGGACATGATTTGGTATAGCGAATCCGGTCCGCCCTTCATCGCTGAATGCCGACAGCATAGGCATTTAACATTGCACAAGCATTTCTGGTGAAATGCTTGTGCAATGCCGCCCCCTGCACATTGACCACTAGCAGGGGTTGTCAATCATCATGATCGGATCTGATCAGGGTGATTGCAGTCTGCCACCTCAGAGGTGGCGGAGAAGTTAAGGAACCTCTTAACTTCTGTTTCCGGAGAGCCAGAAACTTCGGGGATAGATTGCAGCATCCGCTGTTTAATAAATCTACCCCTTAAAATATAGGCAAACAATAATACATATTTATATATGTGATTTGAAACAGTAAGTTGTTGGGACTGTAGCAAGACACATATCATTTATCAGAATTCCTATAAATGTTTAAAAAGCTATTTGATAAACATTATTTATGTATAGTTTATTTTAAAGTTCCATTCTAGACCTGCCAGGCTCTAATGTTCATTTGATGATGGTTATAATATAGAAAGTTGAACGTGATATCATCTATAGGAACAAATTACACTATTAAATGTAATGGAATACTTCACTTGTATTGTTAGACTGGGAGAGAAAACTTCAAAGATAAATGGTCTCTATGGGAGCCGGACATATGTAAGCAAATATTTAAATCATTATTCCATATTCTTATTGTTGTCACTGCAGACATCTCTTGGCAACAAAGGATAAGTAATATATTAGCCGTATCGTGATTAATAGTGTATGTTTCATGCCTTTACATTATTCTCTCTACTTATGTTATCTAAACTATTCCTTTTATTTATGTAGGTACATTATTTATATATTGGACTGAGCTATAGTTAAATTCTTATACGATTGTTAAAAGTTTCTAAAAACATTTACAATATTTCTTATTTTATTATTATGGTTGATAGTGTTTTGTGACATATGTATCATGAATGTTATGATTATTTATGTTTATTGGCAGATTTACTTAACACATGTATATATATATATATATATATATATATATATATATATATATATATATATATATATATATATATATATATATATATATAAAATGTGTGTGTGTATTCCTTATTAAAGTGAGGGTAAACTTTAGCTAATCAAATGCCATATATGTAATCTTTGCCATTAAAAAAGTATGTGTACTTTGTTTTTTTAATCTATCAGTGAAAAGGGTTAAATTCATGCCTGTAGTAAAGCTTCTATTACAATGTTATGCCGGCCCACAGGGATTAAGTTTTTTTTTTTTATGACAATTGCAATGACTATCCAATCAGTGTGTGTTACATATGACACTCTTGATGTCCAGCTCTTTTAAAACCCTTAGAAAGCCTATGTAGAGAGTGGATGGGACTGCTCTATATGTCACCGCCCAGCCAAAAGAGGAAATTGAGGGGGGGGCGTGGGCAGAGGAAAAGAATATACCAAGTAGGATTATAAATCTTTTATTATAAAATATATACACACTTTAAAAAAAAAATTGCTTTTTTGCTTGTACACTAATATGTAATGCAACATTCTTAGGCCTAGATTTAGAGTTGGGCGGTAGCCGTCAAAACCAGCGTTAGAGGCTCCTAACGCTGGTTTTGGGCTACCGCCAGTATTTGGAGTCAGTCAGGAAAGGGTCTAACGCTCACTTTCCAGCCGCGACTTTTCCATACCGCAGATCCCCTTACGTCAATTGCGAATCCCATCTTTTCAATGGGATCTTTCTAACGCCGGTATTTAGAGTCGTGGCTGAAGTGAGCGTTAGAAATCTAACCACAAAACTCCAGCCGCAGAAAAAAGTCAGTAGTTAAGAGCTTTCTGGGCTAACGACGGTTTATAAAGCTTTTAACTACTGTGCTCTAAAGTACACTAACACCCATAAACTACCTATGTACCCCTAAACCGAGGTCCCCCCACATCGCCGCCACTCTATTAAATTTTTTAACCCCTAATCTTCCGCTCCGTACACTGCCGCCAACTACGTTATCCCTATGTACCCCTAATCTACTGCCCCTAACACCGCCGACCCCTATATTATATTTATTAACCCCAATCTGCCACCCCCGCTATCGCTGACCCCTGCATATTATTATTAACCCCTAATCTGCCGCTCCGTACACCACCGCCACCTACATTATAGCTATGTACCCCTAATCTGCTGCCCCTAACACCGCCGACCCCTATATTATATTTATTAACCCCTAATCTGCCCCCCTCAACGTCGCCTCCACCTGCCTACACTTATTAACCCCTAATCTGCCGAGCGGACCGCACCGCTACTATAATAAAGTTATTAACCCCTAATCCGCCTCACTCCCGCCTCAATAACCCTATAATAAATAGTATTAACCCCTAATCTGCCCTCCCTAACATCGCCGACACCTAACTTCAATTATTAACCCCTAATCTGCCGACCGAATCTCGCCGCTACTGTAATAAATGGATTAACCCCTAAAGCTAAGTCTAACCCTAACACTAACACCCCCCTAAATTAAATATAATTTAAATCTAACAAAATAGATTAACTCTTATTAAATAAATTATTCCTATTTAAAGCTAAATACTTACCTGTAAAATAAACCCTAATATAGCTACAATATAAATTATAATTATATTATAGCTATTTTAGGATTTATATTTATTTTACAGGTAACTTTGTATTTATTTTAACCAGGTACAATAGCTATTAAATAGTTAAGAACTATTTAATAGCTAAAATAGTTAAAATAATTACAAAATTACCTGTAAAATAAATCCTAACCTAAGTTACAATTAAACCTAACACTACACTATCAATACATTAATTAAATACAATATCTACAAATAAATAAAATGAAATAAACTAACTAAAGTACAAAAAATAAAAAAGAACTAAGTTATAAAAAATAAAAAAATATTTACAAACATCAGAAAAATATTACAACAATTTTAAACTAATTACACCTACTCTAAGCCCCCTAATAAAATAACAAAGCCCCCCAAAATAAAAAAATGCCCTACCCTATTCTAAATTAAAAAAGTTCAAAGCTCTTTTACCTTACCAGCCCTTAAAAGGACCTTTTGTGGGGCATGCCCCAAAGAATTCAGCTCTTTTGCCTGTAAAAAAAACCATACAATACCCCCCCCCAACATGACAACCCACCACCCATATACCCCTAATCTAACCCAAACCCCCCTTAAATAAACCTAACACTAAGGCCCTGAAGATCTTCCTACCTTATCTTCACCTTGCCGGGTATCACCGATCGGTCCTGGCTCCGAAATCTTCATCCAACCCAAGCGGGGGCTAGACATCCATCATCCGGCGGCTGAAGAGGTCCAGAAGAGGCTCCAAAGTCTTCATCCTATCCGGGAAGAAGAGGTGATCCAGACCGGCAACCATCTTGATCCAAGCGGCATCTTCTATCTTCATCCGAAGAGGAACGGCTCCATCGTGAAGACCTCCAGCGCGGATAAATCTTCTTCCTCCGACGTCCAACTGAAGAATGACGGTTCCTTTAAGGGACGTCATCCAAGATGGCGTCCCTCGAATTCCGATTGGCTGATAGGATTCTATCAGCCAATCGGCATTAAGGTAGGAAAATTCTGATTGGCTGATGGAATCAGCCAATCAGAATCAAGTTCAATCCGATTGGCTGATCCGATCAGCCAATCAGATTGAGCTCGCATTCTATTGGCTGTTCCGATCAGCCAATAGAATGCGAGCTCAATTTTTTTTATTTTGGGAGGCTTTGTTATTTTATTAGGGGGCTTAGAGTAGGTGTAATTAGTTTAAAATTGTTGTAATATTTTTCTGATGTTTGTAAATATTTTTTTATTTTTGTAACTTAGTTCTTTTTTATTTTTTGTACTTTAGCTAGTTTATTTCATTGTATTTATTTGTAGATATTGTATTTAATTAATGTATTGATAGTGTAGTGTTAGGTTTAATTGTAGGTTATTGTAGGTATTTTATTTAATTAATTTATTGATAGTGTAGTGTTAGGTTTAATTGTAACTTAGGTTAGGATTTATTTTACAGGTAATTTTGTAATTATTTTAACTATTTTAGCTATTAAATAGTTCTTAACTATTTAATAGCTATTGTACCTGGTTAAAATAAATACAAAGTTACCTGTAAAATAAATATAAATCCTAAAATAGCTATAATATAATTATAATTTATATTGTAGCTATATTAGGGTTTATTTTACAGGTAAGTATTTAGCTTTAAATAGGAATAATTTATTTAATAAGAGTTAATTTTGTTAGATTTAAATTATATTTAATTTAGGGGGGTGTTAGTGTTAGGGTTAGACTTAGCTTTAGGGGTTAATCCATTTATTACATTAGCGGCGAGATTCGGTCGGCAGATTAGGGGTTAATAATTGAAGTTAGGTGTCGGCGATGTTAGGGAGGGCAGATTAGGGGTTAATACTATTTATTATAGGGTTATTGAGGCGGGAGTGAGGCGAATTAGGGGTTAATAACTTTATTATAGTAGCGGTGCTGTCCGCTCGGCAGATTAGGGGTTAATAAGTGTAGGCAGGTGGAGGCGACATTGAGGGGGGCAGATTAGGGGTTAATAATTATAATATAGGGGTCGGCGGTGTTAGGGGCAGCAGATTAGGGGTACATAGCTATAATGTAGGTGGCGGTGGTGTACGGAGCGGCAGATTAGGGGTTAATAATAATATGCAGGGGTCAGCAATAGCGGGGGCGGCAGAATAGGGGTTAATAAGTGTAAGGTTTGGGTTGTTTAGACTCGGGGTACATGTTAGAGTGTTAGGTACAGGCGTAGGAAGTGTTTCCCCATAGAAAACAATGGGGCTGCGTTAGGAGCTGAACGCGTTTTTTTTGCAGGTGTTAGGTTTTTTTTCAGCTCAAATGGCCCCATTTTTTTCTATGGGGGAATCGTGCACAAGCACGTTTTTGAAGCTGGCCGCGTCCGTAAGCACCGCTGGTATCTAGAGTTGCAGTGGCGTTAAATTATGCTCTACGCTCCCTTTTTGGAGCCTAACGCACCTAATGCGTGGGAAAAAAAAGCACGCGTAGCTAACGCACCCCTTTGGCCGCAAAACTCTAAATCTAGGCGTTAAAGTCTTAACTGTACCATCACTTTAATATAAAGTGTACTAATTAATGATTTACTATTTATCTACAGTTCAAATGAACATAGGAAATGCTATGCAAGATTTTCTACAACTTTGAAAACATATGATACATTAAAGGTGGAAAAACTATGACACATGTGCCTTAGGTGCCACTCATAACAGATATGCTGGTACCACCATAACTGAAACGTTATAAAATGAAATTGTATTGTATAAAAAAGTATTTTTTTATGAATCTATGCTATATTTTACAAATTAAACATTCATTTTGATATATAATATTATGAATTTAAAGGGACATTAAACTGCTAGGTAAAACTACAATATCATGGCTACTACTTACAATGCAGCTCTCTTCTAATCCATTCTCTAATTTTAACCATTTACAAGTCCTGTTTAGTGAAGTTCTGCCTCTTCACAATGAGTGCCACCATCTTTGAGTTTAATCATTCTTGTACCCTGTGACAGAAGCGGTGCACATTGACTGATCATTCATATTGCTGTCTTCTTGACAAGCCATATTGTGCACTTCAGTTTAGCGTGAACAATACAGATCAGGAGCTGTACATTTCTGCAGTGGCTGCATTTCTCTATATTATTCTTGAGGGTTTTTTATATTTGTTATTAAACTTTTAAACTATGTAAATTAACTGCAAACATCTAAAGCTTCCTCTTTCTATTGCTCATGCTAAGCCAAAGTACAAGGTACAGCTATCAAACAAACAGCAATGTCATTGATCTGTGAAAGTTCACTCAGTAGCAGCCCTACTCAACAGAAGGCCCTGGTGCAAAAATGTATTTGGCTTCCTATATACAGTATATGTGTGTGTGTGTGTGTGTGTGTGTGTGTATACTGTGTATAGGAAGCCCAGAGCCAAATCTTATTACCTTATTAAAGGCTTTTTTTTTTTTTGAAGATTCCCTGCCTGTGTTGCCTGTTTTTGTATCCTTTTGGGAGTTGCCGATCCTGGATACATGAAGAGTTGTTGGATGTTATATAGCAGTGCACCAGGGTGCTGTCTTTTGATAGTGTGTGCCATTTTACAAGGATTTTGATATATATATATATATATACTGTATATATAGATATAGATATACTTACTGTATATATAGATATAGATTGTACAAAAAAATCATATATATGTAGAAATATTTATTTATGAATAAATAGAACATATTCTGCTATGTGAAGAACATTGGAATGTGAAATATTTATATTTTCATGTCGAGTTAGCATACATGAGAATATGTGATCAGGTTTGCACGAAAGTGGGGTGTTAGGGTTTTTTTCCACTTTTTTTTCTCCATTGACCTCTATGGAGGAATACCTGAATGCACATGCAATATTCTAAGTTCGGCTTTTTGCGCTTTTCAGGTTAGCGTATGAGCAAAAAAAGTTTACTTTCAACTTATAATATGATCGCCACCCAAGGAGCACAAAAGACTTACTTCTAGCGCAATTAACGCTCGAGCGGGAGTGTTAATTAGCGCTCCACGCGTAACCTGGCCATATATGTTAATTGCATACTATAGTTTGTTCCATTACAAATTAATGTTCACGGTGATAACAAAATAGGAATAAGAACATCAGGGCTGCAGTAATTGTTACCAAATGATAAGCTGCAGAGATAGGAGCAGAAATCACGGATACAGTGCTTAGATCATGGCTGTGTCTTATTATTGAAGGATTGAAGAGAGCAGTATTACAATCAAGAGATTCATTTATGTATTCTAGAATTTGTGACAAGCATGGTTTTTCTACCCACTCATTATGTAGTTTTTTTTTTAATTTTATTTGTATTGGGGTTTTAGAATAACCATACAGGCCAATTAAAGTAAAAGGTTCCACTTAGGTATGGATAGGCACACAACTGCAGGTCAAAATCAAATGACAAAAATGCACTATTACAACTAATATCAGACTCCTATAAGTGTAACATAAAATCATGAAAGCTGCCCTCTAAACATCAAAGATATAAAAGAAACCTCAAATTTTGGAAATAGACCACCAAAAACAGGGCTAGATTACAAGCGCTGCAAAAATATTGTTTCCCGCTTGCGCGCAATCACCACTCAAATTAAACTTTTAATGCAGGTGGGTTAGTGCGCATATTACAAGTTAAAAGTAAATTGTGCATAAACAAAACCCGATGAACACTAACTTCAGGACCTGGGATACCATGACAGTGTTAACTTTTTCTCCCCAATGGAGCATGCTGAAGAAAAAATATAGCACTAGCACTAAACCCAAAGGTAGTTATAAATATTTTACATTCCAATGTTCTTCACACATAAGAACATGTTCTTTTTATTTTTAAATATATTTTTATACATATATACATGATTTTATATATATATATATATATAGACTTATCTATCTAATTGAATATATAGGTATATATATATATATATTTAAAAACACAAACAACATTTCCTTCTAAGTGAAGAACATTGGAATGTCAAATATTTACAGTAAAAACATAGTTAAACACATTAAATATTAAAAGTGATTAAAAATGATTTTTCAAGTTCTAAGGTATTTGAGTTTCAAGGGCTCCAAAGTTTGTGTGTGTGTGTATAGCATCAGAATGGGGAAGAAAGGGGATTTAAGTGACTTTGAACATAGCATGGTTGTTGGTGCCAGGCGGCTGGTCTAAATATTTAAAAAAAAACTGCAGATCTACTGGGATTTTCACGCACATCTATCTCTAGGGTTTACAGAGAATGGTCAGAAAAAAAGAAAATATCCAGTGAGCGGCAGTTGTGTGGATGAAAATGAATGTTAATGTCAGAGGTCAGAGGAGAATGGGCAGACTTGTTCGAGATGATAGAAAGTCAACAGTAACTCAAATAACTACTCGTTACAACCAAGGTATGCAGAATACCATCTCTGAATGCACAAGCAGATGGGTTACAGCAGCAGAAGACCACATCGGGAGCCACTCCTGTCAGCTAAGAACAGGAAACTGAGGCTACAATTCACACAGGCTCACCAAAATTGGACAATAGAAGATTGAAAAAACGTTGCCTGGTCTGATGAGTCTCGATTTCAGCAGCAAAATTCAGATGGTAGGGTCA
Source organism: Bombina bombina (assembly GCF_027579735.1). NCBI lineage: Eukaryota > Metazoa > Chordata > Amphibia > Anura > Bombinatoridae > Bombina > Bombina bombina. The sequence continues at coordinate 878,303,624 of NC_069503.1, read as the reverse complement.
GAATTTGGCTTAACAACATGAAAGCAAGGATCCATCCTGCCTTGTATCAACGGTTTCATGCTGGTGGTGGTGGTGTAATGGTATGGGGGATATTTTCTTGGCACACGTTGGGCCCCTTAGTACCAATGGAGCATTGTTTAGACGCCACTGCCTACCTGTGTATTGTTGCTGACCATGTCCATCCCTTTATGACTATAATGTGCCCATCTTCTGATGGCTACATCCAGCAGTATAATGCACCACAAAGCTCAAATCATCTGAAACTGGTTTCTTGAACATGACAATGAGTTCACTGTACTCTAATGCCCTCCACAGTTACCAGATCTCAATCCAATAAAGCACCTTTGGGATGTGGTGGAACGGGAGATTTGGATCAGGGATGTGCAGCCGACAAATCTGCAGCAACTGCGTGATGCTATCATGTCAATATGGACCAAAATCTCTGAGGAATGTTTCCAACACCTTATTGAATCTATGCCACAAAGAATTAAGGCAGTTTTGAATGATTTTTTTTATTATTAGATAGTATATATATGAGTGTAACACTTTATTTTAATGTATTTATGTTATGTTTGGTGCACATTTTTTTACCCCTTACACTTAATGCTAAGGGGCCTTCAGGCTCGCCGGAAACAGGAGTTAAGAAGCAGTGGTCTTAAGACTATTGCTCCTTAATTCGTACACCTCATCTGAGGCTACGGCTATCAATCCACTCAATCTCATGCGATCGGGTTGAATGACACCCCCTGCTAGCGGCCGATTGGCCGTGAATCTGCAGGGGGCGGCATTGCACAAACAGTTCACCAAAACTGCTTTTGCAATGTTAAATGCCGACAGCGTATGCTAAAGCGGATCATTTACGTCCACCTGTTAATAAATCGGCCCCTAGGTCTTAACTCGCACTAACCTGACATGCTCTAATTTAGTTTATTTTGGGAGAGAATAGCGAGCCACTTGTAATCTAGCCCACAGTGTTTTACTATGAAGGGGAAATATTACCAAAGTAAAAAACATACAGGGCCACTCTTGGACCCAAAATATATAACAATATAGCTGCAGACATAAGATATCATCTTCTACTCTTTGCATGAGAACATTATGAAACTAGAAAAAAGAGGAATGAGTTATGTAAATTTCTCATATATCTGGCCCCACATATAGTCTCATAAGAGAGCATATAATTTCACTGGGAGAATAACCATCTATGCCAAGACCAGTTTTGGAAAGGAATACTGTCTAGTGAGACTAGGATGAGGTAAACAACTGCTCACTGGAATAGAAGTGGGGGCACAGTTAGTGAGTATTACCGCCTCTTGAGAGACTATCAATTAACCCTTTGAGTGCTAAGCCATTTCCCACCTGGGAGCTAAGCTGGATTTGAGCTTTTTTTTTAAAAAAAAATTAAATATATTTATTTTTTACATTTTAATTTTTTAAAATTACGCGAAACGTGAAGCCCTTGTGATGCCTGTGACTATACTGGCCAGATCGCCGGGGTAAGAGTCAGTGGGAGCCCTCAGATTGCCCTCAAGGTGGGTGAGTGCTAGCGACGGCTCTGAGCCGTCGTCAGCACCTGACTGGGAAAATTTTCAATGGCTCAGAGCCATCGTTAGCACTCAAAGGGTTAAATATATGTAAGTAATGTATGCCTCTGTGAGTGGCAAGCAACTTATTTACAAGGGAAGTCAAATAGACAAATCAGACTATATATCAAGGCGTTAATTATGGGTGATGTATTGAGCTCCAAACAAAACACCTCAGACAAACAAATATAATGGTGGAAAGTTATGTTATGCGATAACTAACTGGGGAGGAGCAGTCGGCAGAGGCTAACAGATCAGTTACTACTGGCATTATAGTGCTGAATTGTATAAAGGATTAGCAATAAAACACTGACAAGTGCAACATATAAAATGTACATATAAATAAATAGTATATAGACAAGACTAAGGGGTAGATTTACTAAATGTCAAGCAGACATGATTCTCTATCCCTAAATGGTAAAATGCTTGTGCAATACCGTCGCCTGCTCACTGGCGGGCAATGGGCCGCTAGCAGGGGCTGTCAATCATCCTGATCATATCGGATCGGGATGATTTTTAATCCCCCACCTAAAAGGTGGCGCACAGTTTAAGGAGCAGCGGTCTTCTGACTTCCGCTTCTTAACTTTAATTTCAGGCTCGCCTGGAACAATAGGCCTCCGAAGCAGCATCCGCTGTTTGATATATGGAGCCCTAAGTATCAAACAGAGTATCTAGAGAATAATGTTGTTATGTTATTATGAGACTTATCTAAGTATTAGAAGTGTTTAACCTATAATATTACATCAAATTTGCATTACCCTGTAATAATGACAGGTTTAAGTATAGTTAGCAAACCTAACATAAACTCTCCTCATCCCCTCAAGAAGCGACTGTGTGCTGCGCCACAACCCTCCAGCCGCTGACAAACCACAGCAGCAAAGAAATCTCAATGATGTTGAGAGAGCAGTAATAGAAAGGCAAACAGCAATACATTAAGAAAGTAGAATATAACTCAGCTACTGGACTGACAGTATTTATATGTCCCCTTAATATGCCTACAGCTTACACAAATAACCAATAGGTTGCTCTCTTGCAGTACTGATAAAGGTAACCACATAAAAGATAATGGCACATAGTAACAAGCAAAACATTGTCTAAGCTTCTGTATACAGAGCCCCATACAGCTGTATGAATCTTATCCCCTCTATATCGCTAAACAACAGACCTTGTGAAATTGAACAGCAGTAGGACATTGATTTCAGAGTCACAATAATGTAAAACCAGAGCGCATCTGAATAATAGGAGCCCCTGTGCATTAATAAGAGTACCTGTCTATGCTAGTGACTGAATATACTGTACAGAGCTAAACTGACAGACTATACATAAAGCTTTAAATGCTGCATACAAATGAAAACTATAATATACAGTTCCCTCTTCACTCAGAGAGGCTCAAGTACTCTCAGCTGAAAATAAAAAAAAAGTTAGTTGTCATCTTGACTGTACAGAAAGGCAAATCAAATCCTCATATATTTTAGCCTCTACTGGCTTTCCAGTGAGTTGTGTTTTATTGTGCTCGATGTGGAATTTGATCTAAAAGAATAAATAGAATTCTAAAAGGTATTCTGCATACATAAGAAAATAATACATCAAAGGAGTGTGCACATATTACTTATACAATCTTATTAAAGGGACATTATATTGCAAAATGTGCATGCTCTAACTTGTGAGAGCATATAATTGTAACACTATCAGCCCTGCAAGTCTCTGGGCCTGGTTTTATTTAAACCCTGTGTTAAACACATAGTTAAAGTAAAGCAGACACAATGGGAGTGTACAACTGTCGCTGCTGATTGACTAACTGCCTATTTCTGCTCGCGGCCAAAGGTTTTCTGCACCTCTTACGCTGTATTTTAACTGTAAGTAGTTTCTAAATTACATGTTCTAACTAATTAGGCGTAACTAGAAACTACAGGGCCCAGGTGCAAGTATCTAAGAAGGGCTCCCCCCCCCCCCCAAAAAAAAGGTGAATTTGATACATCTTTTTTTTAACATTTAACACAGAAAAAAAAATGTGAATCAGATTACATGTCTGCAAAAGGAGGTACCCTGTGCCCACAGTCTGTGAGATGGTCTGATCCCCTATTACTGTATATAGTGACACTGTTTCCCACCAATACTGTATATAGTGAGTTAGTGACACAGTCTGTAATCTGCCGGTGAGATGGCTGGTCTGACCCTACCTGTCCCAGTACTTTATAAAGTGACCACATTAGTATGTGACATGGTCCAGCCCCCCCCCCCCCCGTACCCCCCCATGCTGTAGTAACAAGGTCTGTAATTTGCTGGTTCCACAAACATACACACACACACACACACATGCATAAATACACACACAGTCACATACATACATACAAACATACACACACACACATACATGCATGAATACACACACAGTCACATACATACATACAAACATACACACACACACATACATGCATGAATACACACACAGTCACATACATACATACATACAAACATACACATACATGCATAAATACACACACAGTCACATACATACAAACATACACACACACACATACATGCATGCATACACACACAGTCACATACATACATACACACACACACAAACATGCATAAATACACACACAGTCACAAACATACACACACACATACATGTATAAATACACACACAGTCACATACATACATACATACATACAAACATACACACACACACATACATGCATGCATACACACACAGTCACATACATACATACATACATACACACACACACAAACATGCATAAATACACACACAGTCACAAACATACACACACACACACATACATGCATAAATACACACACAGTCACATACATACAAACATACACACACACATACATGCATGAATACACACAGTCACATACATACATACACACACACACATACATGCATAAATACACACACACACACACACATACATGCATAAATACACACACAGTCACACACATACACACACACACATAAATACCAATGGGTAAAACAGAAACACTAACCCCTGTAGTCAGAGACAGAGACACTAGTGAAGCATCACGTCACACTTACATGATATCAATGCAGGCAGTGGGAGGTCAACGTTTTTACTGAATTTTTTTTTTAAGCTGGCCCCCCACCCTCGGGGGCCCAGTCACAGTTGCGCCCTGCACCCCCTGAAGCTCCGCCCCTGCATGCAACCTTTAAACAACAGTGTCCATTAAATTAAAGGGTCAATAAACACCTTGTAATTGAGATACATTTTTATTGCCTTTCTATAAAATAACGTCAGCCAAGTCTAAAAGGTTTTTAACCAATTTTACACACAAATGATTAAAAAGGAATAGCTTAAAAAGCACAAGCTATCCAAAGTAGGACTCGGCTGAACCATGTACCAAATTATGCTTTATTGAAAAGATAAAAAAGACAAAGCCTCTATTCCCTTGCATTTCTGAGGCGGCGGGCAGCAATTAGCCTAATCGGATACAATCGGGTTGATTGACACCCCTTGCTAGCGGACAATTGGCCGCGAATGTGCAGGGGCGGTATTGCACAAGCATTTCACGAGAAATGCTTGTGCAATCATAAATTCCGACAGCGTATGCTGTTGGCATTTATCGATGCCCGCCCGCACAATAATAAATCGGTCCCTATAACCTGAGGTGTTACAGCGTCTTATTTCAATATTGGTCACATTTGTTGTGCGATTTCTGATTTTGTTTACTTTGAAAAATTAGTTATGGGCATTGTCAACCTAAGAATAAAATAAAACCCAGAAGCAGATCCCCTGCTCCCTGTGCATAAAGTAATCCAGTTATACCATCTTGACTGTGCTCAACAAGTCACCCTTTCTGGCATTAACATGGGTTTGTGTACAACAGATGCATTGCTGTAGCATCATTATGTGTATGGTAGTAAGGTGATGTCATTCCAGGTGCTACATCATTGTGAAAGTTGCAATTCTCCATAAAATAAAATAAAAAAGTGTGGGAACTCACCAAGTCTTACACCCCCCCCCCCTATCTATATATACACACATGCGTGCACACTTACACACTGTATTTATATGTATATAATATGAACACTTTGTTAATGAAAGCAAATTAAATCCAATGAAGGGTTGAATGGTTGCCTTTGGGCCTGAAAATTATTTTTTGTCACAAAGTCTCACCCACTTAAGGAGTTATAGTCCTATTTTTGCTGAGGGGAGCTAAATAACCCCAGAGCAAGCCACACAGAATTGTAAGCACCATGTGTCATTGTAGGAAGTGTTATTGCCCATTAATAGAGGATCTCACTATCCCTCTAAACAGATGGTGTTTCGGCTCCTCCCACCAGCAGCAGCAGTGTTTACTTAAAGGTACATGATCTATCTGAATCATGAAAGTTTAATTATGACTTTAGTGTTCCTTTAAAGTAAATACTGAATTTAGAATGAATAATCCTTTTGATGACTATATTAATTCCATGCTTGTGTTTGGTAGCCTAGCTAATAAACATTAAAGGGACAGTATACTGTAAAATTGTTTTTCCCTTAATGTGTTTCCAATTACTTTTTTTTACCAACTGCAGATTATAAAATGTATGAGAATTTGCTTTTTAATGTTTATTTGTGTATATGAATTAGCGGATTTTGTCTTTTGAAACCACAAGCTAATAGAATAGGTTGAGCTTGTAGGTATAATCAGATCTCATTACTTTATCACATTGTCTACCTGCTTCTTTATCTTATATATGTCCATAAACCAAAGACCAAATACTTGGAGAGAACAATGGAAAATTAACATTTTATTATCTTATCTCTTCTATACCCCACTGGGAGTGTAATTTCTTCTGCTGGCTGTTTTTACACAGCTTATCTATATCTTAGACCTAAGGCCAGAAACTTTCTAAATAGGTGGGGATACCACAGGCTAAATGAACTATTTTAAATGACAGTAAAGGAAATACTTGTAAACAATTGAATACACTCCAGCAGGTAAAGTGGATAATTGGGAACAAATTAAAGGGGAGAAAACTTTTGGGCAAACTGTCCCTTTAATATCTTGCATGATCTCCCATCCTTTCTCACCCAAACTCCCCTATTAATCTGGGCTGCTGTGAGTTATTTCTTGCTTTGATTTATTTCTTCCTTTGGTTGAAAAGGTAATTCCTTTGAATTACTAAAGTGGACATACATTCCTTCAGTAAAGTCTAGTGAATATCTAAATAAGGCTTCAGTAACATTTATTGATCAGAGGCAATTTGATATCATTGCAAGACCCGCAGACCTTCTGTTGTAAACCTGTCACTGGCGGCTGATGGACAACAGGTATAATCAACTTCACATCCCTAACACAGCAGACACATAATATCTCAGGGTATGTTTTAATCATTTTCATGTTACTAGGTGATCCAATATGACAGATATGTAATGTCTGATATCAAAATAATCCCCATGATTACAAAATGTTAACTGTATGTACCTAAATAAAATGATAACGAGTCCTATAATGTCAGCCGATTTATGGTGTGCCATAAAAAAAAAAGAAGGGTACATTCTTTGCCTTCTCTCTTAAAGGGACACTCAGGTTTTATTACATTTTCATGATTCAGATACAGCATGTAATTTTAAACAACTTTCCAATTTACTTTCATTAAAAAAAATGTGCACAGTCTTTTATATTTACACTTTTTTGAGTCACCAGCTCCTACTGAGCATGTGCAAGAACTCAGACTATACTATATGCATTTGTGATTGGCTGATTGCTATCACATGGTACAGGGGGAGTGGAAATATACATAACTTTGAAACTTGTTAGAATAAAATCTACTACTCATATGAAATTCAGAGTAAATGCTATTGTATTGTCTTGTTATCTTGCATTTGTTGATTATGCAAATCTGCTGTGTTTACTGGTCCTTTAAAAGGGACTGGCTAGAATCCGATCTCAGACAAAAATGTATTTAATGCTAAAATAGGCTAAATAGTTTTGTCATTTTACATGTTAGGTTATGGACATTAGTGTATATGACCATTTATCTTCCATTGTCCGTTTGGACAATGATCTGTGCTGGTGAAGTAGTAGCTTCTGTTATTTTAACCTTTTCATTTTAAATCTGTTTGCTTTGAGTAATTTTGTTTGTTAATTTTGATTTTGTATATACATGCACTGTGAGCTTTTTGATTATAATAAATATTTTTTTATTAACCCTTTGGCTGCTAAGCCATTTCCCACCTGGGTGCTAAGCTAGATTTGAGCTTTTTTTTTTTTTTACTTTTTTAAATATATTTATTATATATATTATATATATATTATATATATTTATGTATTACTTTTTTTTCCAGATTACCTTTCCAACTATGGGTCTTGGGGTTCTGTAGCTGCTTAAATGCCTGAGATACAGGGTTCTAAGCAACATGCCCCCATTTCCCTATATTGTCTATTGTTAATCTTAAAGGGACATTATACACTAGATTTTTCTTTGCATAAATGTTTTGTAGATTATCCATTTATATAGCCCATACAGTTTTGTTTTTTTGTTTTTTTAAATGGATAGTTTTGCTTATTTTTAAATAACATTGCTCTGATTTTCAGACTCCTAACCAAGCCCCAAAGTTTTAGGAGAATACTGACGTATACCTACTCCAGCTTGCTTCTGTTTGCGTAAAGGGTCTTTTCATATGCAAAGGAAGGGGGAGGGAGGAGTGTCTGATATTTCCCACTTGCAGTGGGTGTTCCAGTAACCTTTTAAACAGAGCTAAACTGGAAGCTTCTAAGTAAGTTTTAAACAGATTTATACTGGATTTTTTATCAGTATCTGTGCATCTTATTCTTTAGAGTAGTGTCTATTACATGCAGCTATATGAAAATTGGTGTATACTGTCCCTCTAAATAAAGTTGCGCGGTGACGTCATCACGTCATTGCGCATGACGTCACTGCGTGAATCGTGAAGCCCCGGCGACGCCTCTCACTATTTTGGCCAGATCGCCGGGGTGGGAGTAGGTGGGAGCCCCCAGATTGCCTTCAAGGTGGGTGAGTGCTAGTGACGTCTCTGAGCCGTCATCAGCACCTGACTGGGACAATTTGCGACGACAAAGAGCCGTTGTTAGCACTCAAAAGGTTAAAGGGACAGTCCACCCAAAAATTTCCTCCCATTTAAATTGTTCCCAATAATCCATTTTACCTGCTGGAGTGTATTAAATTGTTGACAAGTAGCTCCTTTACCCCTATTTTGGCCTTTGAAATAGCTGATTTAACTTGTGGTTTCCCAACTTATACTGAAAGTTTTTATACTGGAGTTTCAGCTATTGAATAGCCATAGCAAACACAGCCAGATGAAGAAATTAAACTCACAGTGGGGTGCAGAATAGTTAAGTAATAAAATGATAATTTTCGATTGTTCTCTCTGAGTATTGAGCTTTGGTTTTCCAGACAAATATAAGATAAGGAAGCAAGTGTGTGTACACAAAGTGATAACATAATGAGATATGATATTACCTGAAGCTAAACCCATTGTAATAGGCTGTGGTTTAAAAGCACAAAACCAGCTACTTCATATACACAAATAAACCTGAAAATGCAATTTCTCATACGTTTTATACTCTGCAGCTGGTATAACAAGTCATTGAAAATACATTAATATAAAAACAATTTTACAGTGTACTGTCCCTTTAAGTTTTGTATTGATTAATTATTTGAATTGTGTTACTGAAAATCCAAACATAACAGTATTTGTTAACACAAATTGTGTTTTGTTTCTGTTTTTTGTTTTTGTTGTTTTCTTCTTTTTAATCTAAAAGTTTAGGGTTTTGCTGAGGGTTTATTATTTAATAATGCTAGCAGTAGCAACAGAGATATTTAGTGTGGGTGGTATAAAAAAGGGAGGTTTGGGGCATTTACTGAGTCTAGTACAGACTTGACAGTATAGATTTGCCTGCGATAACCTTGTTAAAGCTGAAGACTTGATTATCCCTCTTACCATCTCACCTACTACTAACAGTGGTTCATCTGCACATTTTCATCTGTAAGCCAAACAGCAAGTGCTATTGTGAGCCTCATTGCTAAAGAAAGTTGCATATAAGTTGCTTATCTCTGTATTCATAGATCTAAAAAGAGCAATTTCTGGTGCAATTATATAGTGATACAGCATTACCTTTGCTAATGTACCGTTAATAATTGTGTACATAGCAGATTATGAAACTCTATGCTAGTAAAAAGAACTGTATGGGAAACATGCAACATCTAATTTTTTTTTTCAAAGCATGTTTGAATAATCATTTGAATAATCTGAATTTCAAATGAGCAGTAGAATTTTTTCTGACAAATTGAAATATTTGCTTCAGTTTACTGGCCCCTGAATCATGTGACAGTCATTGGCCAATCACAGACTCATATGCACTGTAGTAGCTGGTGCCTCAGAAAGTGTGTATATAAAAAGCATGTGCACAATTAGCTAATGAAAGTAAAATGGAAAGTCTCTTAAAACTGCACGCTCTGTCTGTATCATGAAAGTTTAATTTTGACTTAAGAATCCGTTTAAACTTTTTGTACAATTATAGAAAGAATTATCTGCTGTCCCACTACAGATTCATGCTAGCCAAAAATGACATGAAAATTATAAATTCTGTTAACTTGGTATTGTTTTGTCAATCTGGAACTCATTTTAATCAAAATGCTCTTTAAATGGTCTCTTTTGTTGCATTTTCTTGCTGGCTCATGTTATCAACATCTGTTATGTTTATATAATGTGCATTAAAACTCAGGAATGCTGTTTGTACTCGGCTACTTTTTGTTGAAATGTAAAGTCTCAGGATTGGCAATGTTTATGTAAATCAGTGCGGCTGACACAGCCATCATAAACAAATGATTTAAATATAACAAACACATTGTTCACAGAGGAAATGTTTGTTTTTGTATTTGGCTCCGTCCCTACCAGATTGATGAAGAGCTGCTGATACTGAGAGTCTGTAGAGTATTTGCTAAGCAGAGTGTTCATCCGAGACTCATCTGGCAGTTTCTCTACTGTTACCTGGAAGGAACAACACAACATGGTACATTTCATTAGTAAACATGCAAGCATCAGCCCAAACAGTGAGGATATACCAGTCCCTAACAAACAACGATGGCTATTTGTTAACAGAAATAGCAACCTCATTAAAGGGACACTAAACCCCAATGTTTTTCTTTCATGATTCAGATAGAGCGTGCCATTTTAAACAACTTTCTAATTTACTCCTATTATCAATTTTTCTTCGTTCTCTTGCTATCATTATTTAAAAAGCAGGAATGTGATGCATAGGAGCCGGCCCATTTTTGGTTGAGAACCTGGGTTATGCATGCTTATTGGTGGGTAAATGTAACCCTCCAATAAGCAAGCGCTATCCATGGTGCTGAACCTAAAATGGGCTGGCTGCTAAGATTTACATTCCTGCTTTTAAAATAAAGATAGCAAGAGAACGAAGAAAGATTGATAATAGGAGTAAATTAGTAAATTGCTTAAAATGTCATGCTATATCTGAATCATGAATTTTTTTTTGGGTTCAGTGTCCCTTTAAGTCACCTGAATGGCCAACAAATGCTTATTCCCAAGCATTTCTGTGTTAAAAAGGCTAGTAGCACCTAATGGTCATTTAGCAAAATATTGAGTCACCTAACCCCATACCTAGTTCATATAAGCTTATGTTTTCAGTGCTTGTATAAAAAGAAAACTACATTGGTGTACCTGTTTCAAGCAAGTAGCTTTAATTTCAGTTGTATTGGTTAATAGGTGGTGAGTCACATTAGAGCCAAACTCTTTTCAATCTGTATTTTTCTGCTTGTAAAGCCAATAGTGAAGCTTATATATTCACACAACAAAAATATTAAAATAATCAGCAAATCAAAATTAGCTGTTTGAAGATTTTGAAATTATGAAAATCAATATCTAAAAGTATTAGAGAATTGTATTATTGCACTGTTGGTTGAATACAGTAACATACCTATTCAACAGAGGGTCCTGGTGCAAACATTTGGACCCCCAAAGGTAAGTCAGTTGTAAGCAATAGTAATAATATACGTTCTGCTCAGTATAATGATTTTAGATAGATATGTAAATAAAAGGCTCCCATGCATTAGGATTGTACACATTCTACACATGCCTATGTATAGACTACCCTGGTGCCACTGCACCTGCTACATCAATGGTAGTTCTGCCCTGGTTTACTATAAGGGGTAAACACATAGGTAAAGTGAGCAGCAATGCATTAATGGGACCTAGCTGAACACATTTTTTGAGCCAATAACAAGGGGCATGTGTGTGCAGCCATCAACCACCATCTAGCTCCCAATAGTGTATTGCTCTTACCGAGCCTATTTAGGTATGCTTTTTTTTTTTTTTTTTTTTTTAAATAATTTTTTATTGAGGTATTGAACAGTATCTACAAAACAGATGATGTGTCCAGGCAAGGATCATAAGTAATAAGAATAATTATACAAATTTGAACTAGAACATTAAAGTCTCTGTGTTACAATGGTTGTCACTGTATTCAAGTAGTAGTATTACTGTGCATTTGTAGATGAGAACCGTAATTATATAATAAAATACATTCAATAGAGATAGCGTAACTACTGAAATCAGTTGTAACACTACTTCTGAGACCAAGGGCTTAAGGTGTAGATTAGATTATGGTGAACAAGGGTGACTGAGACACATAATAATGAAACCTCGTTTTTTATATAAGATAGCAAATGATCCCTACTCTGATATAGGAGGTACTCTATAATCTTATAACTGTATGATGTAGGGAATTGGCTTTTGTCTGGCCTCTCTTGGGCCAGAGTGTATAGAAGGGAAATTCAGCGGGCAAGAGCCGCTTAGTAAAAGGGGGAGGAAAATGAGGGGGGGCGGAGCCTTTTAAGGTTGCTATATAGCATATTATGGTTTCCAAAAATTTTTTTTTATAAATTTAGATTAGATGAGGGTGGTACACATGACTTGGGGAGTCTTTTAATTAGCATCATGAGTACATATATATACAGGGAATGTCTGCTTTGGGGATGTATCTTTGAAGGTGAGGTAAAATATCTATTTCTTTGTAACATTCATGGGATCATTGTAAAGTAGGCATAATAGATAAGTTAGTCTAAAGGCGTTCTGGGATAGTTATTTAAACTGCAGGTGCATTGGGGGAAAAGCGCTCCGTACAACTAAGGGTCAAGGCAAATATTATGCTGGGGGCAAGATAATGGTGTTAGGTAAGCTAATGGTGAGCCACAGTGCTAGGCCAAGACATATAAACAAACAGTAAGCTAAAAACATGGTAGAGTTTAGGATATCAGATTCCCAAAGGTAGCTTTGGCTAAAATTGAGAAATTTGGAACTTAGCATCTTAGCATACAACCTATGTACCCTGTTAGCATATTTAAAGAATAAATGGAGCCTAGTGGCATTAGATGCAGTTCAACATATTATTATGGCGTGTGAACTCAAGTTAGTACCCACTATGAAAGCTGAATATTTGGTGAGTGAAAACATGGAAAACATTAGTCATAAAGAAATTAACATAATAAGACACTTCCCACACTTTCACAATTAAGAGAATACAGACTATGATACATATAAAATAAACTAGTGTAAGATAAGTTACCTATTGTAGATGTCTAAACGTATGCTATCTTGACTTTATTACGGATATATGGAAAATAGGGCAATATGTATACACCCCGAATCTATTAGATAGTGTGCAAACTTCACTGAGCATTACCATTATAGCCATTAACTAGGACATAAAAAAAAAAAACTACAATGCATAAAATGTAGGATAACATTTCCAATAACATATATAATATAACAAGTATCTGTATTTATGAACAGCACCATGAATGACCAGGCAAATACCCTCAAGCTAGAGGAATGATACTTTATGAAACTAGGGGAGACTGTAGAGAATTCAACTAACCACTTTAAAGTGACATACTCATATATATGTAGAGGCCAAATGTTAATGGCACAAGTATTAAAACTTTGACAGGAATGTAGTAGGAAACGAATGTAGCATGGAACTAAGTACTCTTACCTCAAGTCTCATAAGTATACAGGAAGAGCCCTGTAAGGGAAACACCTTAAGTGTATGATATAGATTATCTAACTATAAATTAGATAGACTATGAAATATAGTACTATTACCTATCCATGGGACCAATATATTCACTCTAAATATATAACCCTGGTTAACTTGAGGGACATAAATAATAACAATAAACTGGCTAGTAGGCAATCTACATGTAGGTGGAGTAGTTGTTTGTATTTAGTCAACTAGTACAGGTTAGTAAAGTAAATAAAATAAAATATACTCAGCTGTCTCAAGGGTTGCTTGGCATCTAGAACTGTTAATATAAAAAACTACTCATCTAGATAGATAAAGCTAAACAGTCGTATAACACATGTCATTTTTATGTTAGGCGCTAAACATTTAAAAAGAAAAAGAAAAACATAAACTTTGAAGTCATTAAAGCTCCAGCATGTATCAGATAAACTGAAGAGACAATGAGAGCTTGCTATATGATGGTTTGCAGAAGCATCTGGGTAGTATCCCATGGATAAGTATCACAAAACGAAGCCCCAGCAGTGAGGAAAGAGTAACGTTACAATATAGTGCGCTTGGGATGAGGAGGATAAGGATATCAACAGTATTCTCCATGAACTTTTGAATAGGTTACAAGCCTGCTCCAGGAGATAGAAGTTATGAATGTCTCTATTAAAAATCTTTATAGCATGCATAATGAGATAGTGTGCAAGATATATTAGTAGCGTTATACTTTACACCAAATTAGGAACCAGTACCCTGTTTTATACTGGTTTTGTATGAGTCGCAAGTTCAGAGCTATCGATTAGCAAAAAAATAAAATAAAAAGAGGGTTCCTGTCAATTCGATCCGTCCTATTATTAGAAGATAGCGAGGTCTTGGCAAATTAACCAATGCCAGAGCGGCACCTCACCTGCTGCCACAATACCAAAAGGTCAGGAGGAGCCAGAGTTCCTGAGTGTGCACCGGCCAGGGGGTCAAATGTCAAGTAAAGTCCCAAAGCGATGCCGAGAAGCGTGCCGGCTACACACCAGAGACGCGGAGGAGAGCTGATGCAAGGTCCGCAATTGTCGGGGGCTTCAGAACCTTCTAAAATCATCCCAGTTCTCAAGAAGGTCAGTGCACCCATCCGGGTACACCCATATTCATGCAGCCTCACTTTTGTAATCCAGGGTCTTGCTTTCTCCCATGAGCAAGCTATGTCACTTGAAGTTAGGGGGATCAAGGGAGGGGTGTTTGACTGCACGGAGATTAAAGGCGCTATTACAGCAGCGCAGTGTATAGCGTTGAGGCATGGGGGAGCTTGTGAGCAAAATTGAATCTTTGCTTGTTCAGTTACAGTCTCAGCACACGGCTCCTCGCATTCCTGGTCTCCCCTAATAACAGATCTCAAACTATAAAAGTGATGCATCATACGGTGTTCCAGGTTCTCAAAGAAAGATTTCAGGTCACTATATGAAACCTCCATGATAAAGTGTTGGTGCTTTATGTCTGAGTCTACTAGCTTGGGGTTGTGCATAAAGGCTAGCAAAATGGCGTTTCAGATCGCGTGGTCTCACTGAAGGGTGCGTGCCTCACTTCTATCTGCAGCTCAGGTATATTTCAGAACCTTGCAATGTGCTGAAGAAGCCTTAGTGATCTTTAGCAGGAAAAGAAAATAGGATTTCAGGGTCCCTCTTCATTATCTAAAGCATATATTCCGATATCAGATCTGGGAGCTGCGATGAAACATGTCTGATCTCCACGGTAGTTGGCTCCGCCCCCCTCAGGTATGCTTTTTAACAAAGTATACCAAGACAGCAAAGCACATTTTATAACAGAAGCAAATTAAAAAGTCTCTTAAAATAGCATGCTCTATTTGTACAGTAAAAGTGCATTTTGATTTTAATATCCATTTAAATGTTAAGTTTACATCACATTTCTTTAACACAAAAGATGTCCATTTGGCATTTTCCATACTGATCGACAGTGTAAAAAATAAAATCAGCAAATAATGTCCTAGATTCCATGTGAAGTGCAAAAATATTAGCATTATTGTGTGTGGAGAGCAACCAATAGCACTTCTATTTATGCTCTTGTATTAGAAGTTATTTTTTAGCTCTCGAGTCTATGGGAAGCTAAATGCCTCACATTTTCATGGTGAATATTGCTCTAAGCCAAGGGTGCACTAATCCAATGGTGTGCAAGCAGTGGAGTTCTTCATGTAGTTCTGTGCTATATTATTATTATTATTAACTAGTTGGTAAGCATATCCAGAGGGCAGTTTATGTGTTGTTAATAAAAATTTAAAAAAATACAGAAAAAAATAAACAAATTATCAAAAATATAAAAATTAAACCTAATCCCTATGAAAATTAAAAAGCTCCCTCCAAAATAAAAACACCCCCTAATCTAATGCTGAACTACCAGTAGCCCTTAAAAGGGCTTTTGGTAGGGCATTGCCCTAAGTTAAACAGCTGATTTGCAGTTACAAAAAAATTCTAAATCCCCCTAACAGTAAAACCCACAAACCCTCCCAAAATAAATAAACCTTACACTTAAAAACCTAAACTATCCATTGCCCTGAAAAGGGCATTGTATGGACTTTGCCCTTAAAAGGGCATTCAGCTCTTTTGCTGCCCATCCCTAGTCTAAACATTTTTACAAAAAACTAAGTCTAAACCCCTCAAAAAAATAAAAATAAAACCTAATCCCTATGAAAATAAAAAAGCGCCCCAAAATAAAAACACCCCCTAATCTAATGCTGAACTACGTCCCCCCTAACAGTAAAACCCACCACCCACCAAACCCCCCAAAATAAATAAACCTAACACTAAAAACCTAAAGTATCAATTGCCCTGAAAAGGGCATTTGTATGGGCATTGCCCTTAAAAGGGCATTCAGCTCTTTTGCTGTCCATCCCTAATCTAAAAAAACTTTCATGATTCAAATAGGGCATGTAATTTTAAACAACTTTCCAATTTACTTTTATCACCAATTTTGCTTTGTTCTCTTGGTATTCTTAGTTAAAAGCTAAACCTAGGATGTTCATATGCTAATTTCTTAGACCTTGAAGGCCGCCTCTAATCTAAATGCATTTTGATAGTTTTTCAACACTACAGGGCATTAGTTCATGCGTTTCATATAGATAACATTGAGCTCATGCACGTGAATTTACCATGGAGACAGCCCTGATTGGCTAAAATGCAAGTCTGTCAAAACTGAAATAAGGGGGCAGTCTGCTGAGGCTTAGATACAAGGTAATTACAGAGGTAAAACTTGTATAATT
This sequence comes from Bombina bombina, assembly GCF_027579735.1. Taxonomy (NCBI): domain Eukaryota; kingdom Metazoa; phylum Chordata; class Amphibia; order Anura; family Bombinatoridae; genus Bombina; species Bombina bombina. Next base: position 878,286,736 of record NC_069503.1, on the reverse strand, counting down.
ATAACAGTGTTGGTTATGCAAAACTGGGGAATGGGTAATTAAGGGATTATCTATATTTTAAAACAACAAACATTCTGGTGTTGACTGTCCCTTTAAACTAAAGTTAGAGAAAATAAAAAATCTAATATTACAGAAAATAAAAAAACAAAATTATCAAATTTAAAAAAATTATACATAATCCCTATGAAAATAAAAAAGCCCCCCAAAATAAAAACACCTACTCTAAGAATAAACTACCAGTAGCCCTTAAAAGGGCTTTCTGAAGGGCATTACCCCAAGATAAACAGCTCTTTTAAATTAAAAATACACAAAGTCCCCCTTAACAGTAAAACCCCCACCCACCAAACCCCCCAAAATAAAAAACCTAACACTAAAAAACCTAAACTACCCATTGCCCTGAAAAGGGCATTTGTTGGGCATTTCCCTTAAAATGGCATTTAGCTCTTTTACAAAATGCCCACCCTAATCTAAATTTAAAAAAAAAAACAATTTTTAAAAAAAACCTAAGTCTAACCCCCAGGTTGGTACTCACCATTCCTGAAGTCCAGCGGAGAAGGTCCTGTCTCATGTGGTGAAGTCTTCTTCCAAGCGGCGACTTCTTTCTTCTTCCAGGAACATCCAGCACAGAGCGGAGGGTGGAGCAGAGGGCGGAGCTGAAGACCGGCAACACTGGAACTGAAGACCGGCGACCCTGGAACTGAAGACTTTTAAGGGCAATGCCCAACAAATACCCTTTTCAGGGCAATGGGTAGTTTAGGTTTTTTACTGTTAGCGGGATCTTTGTGTATTTTTAATGTAAAAGAGCTGTTTATCTTGGGGCAATGCCCTGCAAAAAGCCCTTTTAAGGGCTACTGGCAGTTTATTCTTAGATTAGGGGGTGTTTTTATTTTGGGGAGCTTTTTATTTTCCTACGGCTATATTTAGAGTTTTGTCGGTAACGACCCGCGTAGCTAACGCTGGCTTTTTTCTGGCCGCACCTTTAAAATAACTCTGGTATTGAGAGTCCACAGAATGGCTGCGTTAGGCTCCAAAAAAGGAGCGTAGAGCATATTTAACGCAACTTCAACTCTCGATACCAGAGATGCTTACGGACGCGGCCAGCCTCAAAAACGTGCTCGTGCACGATTCCCCCATAGGAAACAATGGGGCTGTTTGAGCTGAAAAAAAAACTAACACCTGCAAAAAAGCTGCGTTCAGCTCCTAACGCAGCCCCATTGTTGTCTATGGGGAAACACTTCCTACGTCTGCACCTAACACCCTAACATGTACCCCGAGTCTAAACACACCTAACCTTACACTTATTAATCCCTATTCTGCCGCCCCCGCTATCGCTGACCCCTGAATATTATTTTTAACCCCTAATCTGCCGCTCCGTAAACCGCCGCTACTTACATTATCCCTATGTACCCCTAATCTGCTGCCCCTAACACCGCCGACCCCTATATTATATTTATTAACCCCTAATCTGCCCCCCACAACGTCGCCTCCACTTATTAACCCCTAATCTGCCGAACAGACCGCACCGCTATTATAATAAAGTTATTAACCCCTAATCCGCCTCACTAACCCTATAATAAATAGTATTAACCCCTAATCTGCCCTCCCTAACATCTCCGACACCTAACTTCAAACATTAACCCCTAATCTGCCGACTGGAGCTCACCGCTATTCTAATAAATGTATTAACCCCTAAAGCTAAGTCTAACCCTAACACTAAAACCCCCCTAAATTAAATATAATTTTAATCTAACAAAATTAATTAACTCTTCTTAAATAAATTATTCCTATTTAAAGCTAAATACTTACCTGTAAAATAAATCCTAATATAGCTACAATTTAAATTATATTTATATTATAGCTATTTTAGGATTAATATTTATTTTACAGGTAACTTTTATACTTTATACTTTATACTTGTATTTATTTTAACCAGGTACAATAGCTATTAAATAGTTAAGAACTATTTAATAGCTAAAATAGTTAAAATAATTACAAATTTACCTGTAAAATAAATCCTAACCTAAGTTACAATTAAACCTAACACTACACTATCAATAAATAAATTAAATACAATTCCTACAAATAAATACAATGAAATAAACTAACTAAAGTACAAAAAATAAAAAAGAACTAAGTTACAAAAAATAAAAAAATATTTACAAACATTACAAAAATATTACAACAATTTTAAACTAATTACACCTACTCTAAGCCCCCTAATAAAATAACAAAGACCCTTAAAATAAAAAAATGCCCTACCCTATTCTAAATTACTAAAGTTCAAAGCTCTTTTACCTTACCAGCCCTGAACAGGGCCCTTTGCGGGGCATGCACCAAGAAATTCAGCTCTTTTTCCTGTAAAAAAACACATACAATACCCCCCCCCCAAAATTACAACCCACCACCCACATACCCCTAATCTAACCCAAACCCCCCTTAAATAAACCTAACACTAAGCCCCTGAAGATCTCCCTACCTTGAGTCGTCTTCACCCAGCCGAGCCAAATTCTTCATCCAAGCGGAGCAAGAAGAGGTCCTCCATCCGGTAGAAGTCTTCATCCAAGTGGGGCAAGAAGAGGTCCTCCATCCGGTAGAAGTCTTCATCCAAGCGGGGCAGAAGAGGTCTTCCATCCGATTGAAGTCTTCATCCAAGCGGCATCTTCTATCGTCATCCATCCGGAGCGGAGCGGCAGCATCCTGAAGACCTCCCACGCGGAACATCCATCCTGGCCGACGACTGAACGACGAATGACGGTTCCTTTAAATGACGTCATCCAAGATGGCGTCCCTCGAATTCCGATTGGCTGATAGGATTCTATCAGCCAATCGGAATTAAGGTAGGAATATTCTGATTGGCTGATGGAGTCAGCCAATCAGAATCAAGTTCAATCCGATTGGCTCAGCCAATCGGATTGAACTTGATTCTGATTGGCTGATTCCATCAGCCAATCAGAATATTCCAACCTTAATTCCGATTGGCTGATAGAATCCTAATAAATAAATAGAATCCTATCAGCCAATCGGAATTCGAGGGACGCCATCTTGGATGACGTCATTTAAAGGAACCGTCATTCGTCGTTCAGTCGTCGGCCAGGATGGATGTTCCGCGTGGGAGGTCTGCAGGATGCTGCCGCTCCGCTCCGGATGGATGACGATAGAAGATGCCGCTTGGATGAAGACTTCTACCGGATGGAGGACCTCTTCTTGCCCCGCTTGGATGAAGACTTCTACCGGATGGAGGACCTCTTCTTGCTCCGCTTGGATGAAGAATTTGGCTCGGCTGGGTGAAGACGACTCAAGGTAGGGAGATCTTCAGGGGCTTAGTGTTAGGTTTATTTAAGGGGGGTTTGGGTTAGATTAGGGGTATGTGGGTGGTGGGTTGTAATGTTGGAGGGGGGTATTGTATGTGTTTTTTTACAGGAAAAAGAGCTGAATTTCTTGGGGCATGCCCTGCAAAGGGCCCTGTTCAGGGCTGGTAAGGTAAAAGAGCTTTGAACTTTAGTAATTTAGAATAGGGTAGGGCATTTTTTTATTTTGGGGGTCTTTGTTATTTTATTAGGGGGCTTAGAGTAGGTGTAATTAGTTGTAATATTTTTCTAATGTTTGTAAATATTTTTTTTTTGTAACAGTTCTTTTTTATTTTTTGTACTTTAGTTAGTTTATTTCATTGTATTTATTTGTAGGAATTGTATTTAATTTATTTATTGATAGTGCAGTGTTAGGTTTAATTGTAACTTAGGTTAGGATTTATTTTACAGGTAAATTTGTAATTATTTTAACTATTTTAGCTATTAAATAGTTCTTAACTATTTAATAGCTATTGTACCTGGTTAAAATAAATACAAAGTTACCTGTAAAATAAATATTAATCCTAAAATAGCTATAATATAAATATAATTTATATTGTAGCTATATTAGGATTTATTTTACAGGTAAGTATTTAGCTTAAAATAGGAATAATTTATTTAAGAAGAGTTAATTAATTTCATTAGATTAAAATTATATTTAACTTAGGGGGGTGTTAGTGTTAGGGTTAGACTTAGCTTTAGGGGTTAATACATTTATTAGAATAGCGGTGAGCTCCAGTCGGCAGATTAGGGGTTAATAATTGAAGTTAGGTGTCGGCGATGTTAGGGAGGGCAGATTAGGGGTTAATACTATTTATTATAGGGTTAGTGAGGCGGATTAGGGGTTAATAACTTTATTATAGTAGCGGTGCGGTCCGCTCGGCAGATTAGGGGTTAATAAGTGTAGGCAGGTGGAGGCGACGTTGAGGGGGGCAGATTAGGGGTTAATAAATATAATATAGGGGTCGGCGGTGTTAGGGGCAGCAGATTAGGGGTACATAAGTATAACGTAGGTGGCGGTCGGCAGATTAGGGGTTAAAAAAATTTAATTGAGTGTCGGCGATGTGGGGGGGCCTCGGTTTAGGGGAACATAGGTAGTTTATGGGTGTTAGTGTACTTTAGAGCACAGTAGTTAAGAGCTTTATGAACCGGCGTTAGCCCAGAAAGCTCTTAACTACTGACTTTTTCCTGCGGCTGGAGTTTTGTTGTTAGAATTCTAATGCTCACTTCAGCCACGACTCTAAATACCGGAGTTAGAAAGATCCCATTGAAAAGATAGGATACGCAATTGACGTAAGGGGATCTGCGGTATGGAAAAGTCGCGGCTGAAAAGTGAGCGTTAGACCCTTTTTTGAATGACTCCAAATACCGGCGGTAGCCTAAAACCAGCGTTAGGAGCCTCTAACGCTGGTTTTCACGGCTACCGCCAAACTCCAAATCTAGGCCATAGGGATTAGGTTTAATATTGTAAACTTTGGTTATTTTTTTTATGTTCTGTAATGTTAGCCTTTTTTTATTTTTTGCAATCTTAGCTTTTTTTATTTTTTGTAACTTTAGTACTTTTTAGTTTAGCTAATTTGTGTTAATTCAGGGGGTGTTAGGTTAGGGGTTGTTAGGTTAGGGGGCTTAGTAAATTAATTAGTTATTTGCATTGTGGGTTTTAGCGGCTGAAGGGGTACTAGGTTAATTAGGTTTATTGCAATGTGGGGATTTTGCGGTCTAGGGGTTAATAGGGTAAATAGGTTTATTGCGATGTGGGGTTTTTTTGCGGTTTAGGGGTTAATAGGCTTATTATGTTTATTGCGATGAGGGGAGGTTGCGGTTATGGGGTTAATAGGGTAATTAGGTTTATTGTGATGTGGGTGGTTGACAGTTTTGGATTAAGGGGTTAATTACTGTATTATTTTGTGATGTGTGGCTTTGCGGTGTATGTGTTAATACTTTGTGTGAGAGGTTCGTGGTTTTTTTTGTTATACTTTGTGCGGGAGGTGTTTTTTTTTTTTATTGTAATGCTCCGTTTGCCTTCGCTGCATCCCGGTGGATTCCGAAAATGGCAGGTTGGCACCACCCTGCCATTTTCGGAATCCACCTAATGCAGCTTTGCTGCATCCAGGTGAATTCTTTTGGCTGCACGCGCAGCCAACATTCCATTGAAGATGAGTGTGCAACTGCCAACGGCGACGGACATTACAAACGCAATTATAGTATAGATGGCTTACTTTAGCTCTTAACAGTCTGATTTTTACAGCTGTATTTTGTGCTTGAGTGCAACACTTCACACACCACTTGTAACACAAGCGCAATGAGTACGCTAATAGCACGCTCTGTGCTATCCATTAAAAGTATGTGGCTCTCTAAAAACCTTCTGGTAGTGTTAAGATGCGATGGTTAAAATATTTAAACATCTACTTGTAATACAAAATTGTGCATTATTCTTTGTGCTCCACTTGTAATCTAGCTCAATATCAATTAAAATTACAGTGATGACTGTTTCACTAAAGACTTTGTTAAAGTTTATTTTCTGAAAAGTGTTAAAAACATGTTAAAGACCATGAAATACGGTAGAATTGCATAATTAACAAGTGCATAATAAAAAGACAATGCAATAACACTCTACTTTTCAAATACGCAGTAGATTTTCTTGTGATAAATTAATTTTTCCCCATTTGCTGCCCCCTGTATCATGTGACAGCCATTAGCCAATCACAGACTAGTATACATATACACTGTGAACTTGTAAACATGCTTAGTAGAAGCTGGTGCCTCAGAAAGTGTGCATATAAAAAAGACTGTAAAGTTTCTAAAAACTAAATGAGGAAAGTTTAATTTTATCTTTAATAAATTATTATTTTAAAAAGGTCATAAAAAATGGAACTTGTGATCTCATTGTTTTCTAATGCGTACACTGCATGCAGACATACATACAAACACTTTAGTGAGAACATATATAATGATGGTTGTTTTGCCATATTTATTAATAATAACTTCTAGCACAATAGCACTGTATATGTACGAGTGCAGCCCAGGCCATAAGTAAAAGATCTCATCAAGGGGTCGATCCGATAAAAATCGTCGCCCGCAAAAGCTGGCGACGCCAATATTTGTGCGGGTTTGGTATCCTATATACGGCGTAACCTAGAAGTTACACGCGTATATTTCTGCCGTCGCCCGTAGTTTTTTGGGCCATAGGCAGGTATACCAAACCCGCGCAGTTTGGTATCCAATATACAGCGTAAGGACTTACGTGGCGAAAATGGAGAAATCTTACTCCATTTTCACCCCACAAAAGGCAGCCGTAAGAAGCCTTACGCTGACTATTGGAGCCCCGTAACTCCCTAAACTGGCTGCTAAAATAAACCTAACACCTAACGCATGCGCAATGTCTATCTCCCTGTCAACCGCGATCTGCTAAAATAAACCTAACACCTAACGCATGCGCAATGTCTATCTCCCTGTCAACCGCGATCCCCCGCCGCAATCCCTAATAAAGTATTTAACCCCTAAACCGTCGCCATCTACATAAACTAACCACCTACTGTGAGCCCCTAAAACCGCCACCATCTAACTGATCTATCCCCTAATGTGAACCCCTTACACCACCGCCATCTATATTAAAATTATTAACCCCTAATTTAATCTACCTACCCCGCCACCAGCTATATTATCTATATTAACCCTAAGTATATTATAGTTAATATAGTTATTACATTATATATATTAACTATATTAACCCTAATTATATTAGGGTTAATATAGATAATATAGTTACTATAGTATTTATATAAACTATATTAACTCTATCTAACCCTAACACCCCTAACTAAATTCTTATTAAATAAATATAATTCATATTATAAACTAAAATATTCCTATTTAAATCTATATACTTACCTATAAAATAAACCCTAAGATAGCTACAATGTAATTAATAATTACATTATACCTATGTTAGGGTTTATATTTATTTTACAGGTAAATTGTTAATTATTTTAACTAGGTATAATAGCTATTAAATAGTTATTAACTATTTAATAGCTACCTAGTTAAAATAATTACCCAATTACCTGTAAAATAAATCCTAACCTAAGTTACAAATACACCTACACTATCAATAAATTAAAGAAACTATCTATCTAAAAATACAATTAAATAAACTAAACTAAATTACAAAAAAAAACAAACACTAAATTACAAAAAATTAAAAAAAGATTACAAGATTGTTAAGCTAATTACACCTATTCTAAGCCCCCTAATAAAATAATAAACCCCCAAAATAAAAAAAATTGCCTACCCTATTCTAAATTAAAAATAATTCAAAGCTCTTTTACCTTACCAGCCCTTAAAAGGGCCTTATGTGGGGGCATGCCCCAAAGAAAACTGCTCTTTTGCCTGCAAAAAAAAACACAATACCACCCCCCAACATTACAACCCACCACCCACATACCCCTAATCTAACCCAAACCCCCCTTAAATAAACCTAACACTACCCCCCTGAAGATCTCCCTACCTTGTATTCACCCAGCCGGGCCGAACTCCTCATCCGATCCAGGCGATGTGTTCCAGCAAGCGGCAGTGAAGTCTTCTTCCATCCGGGCAATGTCTTGAAGCAAGCGGCAGAGAGTCTTCTTCCATCGGCGACGTCTTCAAGCAAATCGGCATCTTCAATCTTCTTACTTCGCTCCTCCGCCGCGGAGCATCCTTCCGGCACGACGACTTCCCGACGAATGAGGTTCCTTTAAATGACGTCATCCAAGATGGCGTCCGCCGAATTCCGATTGGCTGATAGGATTCTATCAGCCAATCGGAATTAAGGTAGAAAAATCTGATTGGCTGATTGAATCAGCCAATCAGATTCAAGTTCATTCCGATTGGCTGATTGGTTCAGCCAATCGGATTGAACTTGAATCTGATTGGCTGATTGAATCAGCCAATCAGATTTTTCTACCTTAATTCCGATTGGCTGATAGAATCCTATCAGCCAATCGGAATTCGAGGGACGCCATCTTGGATGACGTCATTTAAAGGAACCGTCATTCGTCGTTCAGTCGTCGGCCAGGATGGATGTTCCGCGTGGGAGGTCTGCAGGATGCTGCCGCTCCGCTCCGGATGGATGACGATAGAAGATGCCGCTTGGATGAAGACTTCTACCGGATGGAGGACCTCTTCTTGCCCCGCTTGGATGAAGACTTCTACCGGATGGAGGACCTCTTCTTGCTCCGCTTGGATGAAGAATTTGGCTCGGCTGGGTGAAGACGACTCAAGGTAGGGAGATCTTCAGGGGCTTAGTGTTAGGTTTATTTAAGGGGGGTTTGGGTTAGATTAGGGGTATGTGGGTGGTGGGTTGTAATGTTGGGGGGTGGTATTGTGTTTTTTTTTGCAGGCAAAAGAGCAGTTTTCTTTGGGGCATGCCCCCACAAAAGGCCCTTTTAAGGGCTGGTAAGGTAAAAGAGCTTTGAACTATTTTTAATTTAGAATAGGGTAGGGAATTTTTTTTATTTTGGGGGGCTTTATTATTTTATTAGGGGGCTTAGAATAGGTGTAATTAGCTTAAAAATCTTGTAATCTTTTTTTTATTTTTTGTAATTTAGTGTTTGGTTTTTTTTGTAATTTAGTTTAGTTTATTTAATTGTATTTTTAGATAGATATTTGTAGTTTCTTTAATTTATTGATAGTGTAGGTGTATTTGTAACTTAGGTTAGGATTTATTTTACAGGTAATTGGGTAATTATTTTAACTAGGTAGCTATTAAATAGTTAATAACTATTTAATAGCTATTATACCTAGTTAAAATAATTAACAATTTACCTGTAAAATAAATATAAACCCTAGCATAGTTATAATGTAATTATTAATTATATTGTAGCTATCTTAGGGTTTATTTTATAGGTAAGTATTTAGATTTAAATAGGAATATTTTAATTAATAATATTAATATTAGATTTATTTTAATAAGAGTTTAGTTAGGATGTTAGAGTTAGCTAGGGTTATTATACTTAATATATATATAATATAATAACGATATTAACTATATGAACCCTAATATGATTAGGGTTAATATAGTTAATATATATAATATAATAACTATATTAACTATATTAACCCTAATATAATTAGGGTTAATATAGTTAATATAGCTGGCGGCGGTGTAGGGGGATTAGATTAGGGGTTAATACATTTATTATAGGTGGCCGTGGTGTAGGGGGATGTAGATTGTAGGCAAAAGAGCAGTTTACTTTGTGACAAAGCCCCGCCAAAAGCCCTTTTAAGGGCTGGCAAAAGAGCTGTTACTTTGGGGCATGCCCCGCAAAAAGCCCTTTTAAGGGTTGGCAAAAGAGCTGTTACTTTGGGGCAATGCCACGCAAAAAGCCCTTTTCAGGGCTATTTGTAGGGTTAGACTTAGGTTTAGTGGTAGGGATAGTTTAGTATTTTAGGGGTTAAATAATTTAATATAGATGGCGGCGGGGTAGGGGGATTAGATTAGGGGTTAATAACTTTAAAATAGATAGCGGCGGGGTAGGGGCTCACTTTAGGAGGTTAGAGATTTAATATAGCTGGTGGCGGTTTAGGGGTTAATAACTTTATTAGGTAGCGGCGGTTTAGGGGTTAATACATATTTTATTGTTAGGCTAGTGAGGGGGGATAGCGGATAGAGGGTTAGACGTGTCGGGCTATGTTAGGGAGGCGTGTTAGACGTGTCGGGCTATGTTAGGGAGGCGTGTTAGACAGTGCGGGTGATTTAGACTTTAGTCAGGTTTTGTAGGCGCCGGCAGTTTCTAACGTGCCGCAAGTCACTGGCGATGCCAGAAATTTGTACTTGCGCAGATTTCTGGACATCGCTGGTTTGTCAGACTTACGGCACATTAGCATCTGACAGCGACATATATGGGATAGCTCGAGTTGCGAGCTGAAACTGCGGGCGACGTGGGTTCCCTCGCTTGCGCCGCAAACTACGATCTATATCGGATCGACCCCCAAATGTTTTGTCCACAGATAATCTTACTGGAAGTGGGAACCAGTAGATCAGAACTGTCACTGTTTTCTAGAACCCATCATGATAATTAAAGAAAACAGGGGAAATATTAGCTTGGGGGAAAATATATTTTCTTGTAAAAAGCTACTATATAAATATGTCTCTGGGAGAGGAAAATGACTTGCAAAGCTATCAACATGTGTGGCCAACAAGGTTAAAAGAGCATTCTAGTCCAATAATAAAATTATGTAATTCATTAGAGCATCTTTTTAAATAAATGCTTATTACAAACTATGACCTAGTACAAGTCTCCACAATGGATCCACTATGAAAGAAGTATTGAAACTACATATTTTATAGTGTTTCATTTGAATTGATATTTAGTGTCAGCTTGCTAATTGTGGTTCACTAAATCGTAGCAATACCTGGCAGCTCATTGCAATCACCAGCTGTTAGACGTAAGTCTCTGTATTACTGATACCTATATTACAATAAAATATAACCGGATCTTGCCACTATATACTGTATAAACCATTCACAGTGGACCAGCTAGGGTTCACTCTACAACAATATCATTAGCCAATTAAAGGAGTGGGCAAGATCAACTCTGACAGTTAGCTTGCACATTTAATATCCTGGTTGGTTAAAATAATCAATCAATTAGCATTTCCAGTACAGTCTATACAGAGAGGAGGAACCTAGGAAATAATTCAGATCATGACTTATGAAGACTAATATGTTCCTGAGGGCAAAAGATGTTGAAGATATCTTGTAAGAAAATTGGGTCTTTTAATAATAACATTTTTTTTATATATAACAATATAGAGAGTTGCACAAACCCAAAAGCAGTTGTACGACAGCTAAAGCTGTGGGAGTGGCTATAGTGTGATTATCTACTACTCACTATTGGTAGGGATAGTTCTAAAATATTGTTGTACAATAGTAACTATGAGTAGCATAACAACTTATGCATTTAACCCCTGTTAAGTGATTAAACATATAGATGAAGTGTTTCTCAGGAAACAAAAGTGTTGCCCTTACTGAGCAGGACACATCTGGTGAGCCACTCAGGAATGGCATACACACATAGCTGCCAGTCACCATCCACATCCTTTTCAATGCATGGGAGTGAGTTTGGTGCACAGGTGCTAACTGGAGTATAACACCTCTCCAGGAGTTAAACACAAAGGGCTAGATCTTATGAGACCTGCTAGCGGCACAGACAATGTCACAGAACAGTCAAATTTGATAGTAAGTCCAAAAATCAGTTGTACAACCACTTGCGCTGTCACAAACTGCTTTTGGAGAAAATAACTCAATGCAGAGGATAAAAAAATCCTTGCAAATTACACTATCCTGAACTTCCCTACCATTCCCCCCCCCCCCATACGAAATATCCTAACCACACTAACCTGAACCCAATTAAAATTAACCTTAACTTCAATTAACTGCAGCATTTACAGAGCTATACCCTTTACTACAAATACTCCTTTAAAGGTATACCCCATCACTAAATCTCTTTCACTAAATTTAAGTGACCTCTACATGCGACTCTTCATATGCAACTCCTTTCTAATTTTATCCTCACCCACATTACAAGGAACACCAACACCTTAACCCTAAAGATGAACATGCAGGTTAAAATTCTTCCAGCCCCCAACACTCTCCCGAAACTTCCATCACCAATGACCTGCTTACTGCCAAGTCTAAAGGTCACTAATCCATGCTAATCCTTTTAGGCCTCTCTGCAGCCTTTGACACTATTAACTATTGATTGCTGCTCCAGACCCTTCAATCTTTGGGTATTTGTGACACAGCTCTACTGTGGATCTCTTCCTACCTTTCTAACTACCTTCAGTGTATCCTTCTCTGGCTCCACCTTCTCCCCTCTACCACTCTCTGTTGGGGTACCTCAACACTCACTTCTAGGTTCCCTTCTTTTCTAAGTCTACACATGATTTCTAGGCTCATTAATCAAGTCCTGTGGGTTTCAGTACCATCTTTTATGCTGATGACACCCAAATCTACCTTTCTGCACCAGAAATTTCCTCCTACTTGCTGACTCGTGTCACCAGCAGCCTAGCTAATATCTCATCCTGGATGGCTTCTCACTACTTAAAGCTGAGCCTCTCTAAAACTAAACTGATTTTATTTCCTCCCTCAACCAATCTCCCCATTTCCCATATCTCACTTACTGTGGACAACACTATCATCACCTCTACTAACCAGGCCCGCTGCCTCAGGGGCACACTTGACTCAGAACTTTCTTTTGCTCCCCACATTCCTGAGTCCTTAGCTAACTCCTGCTGCTTTCACCTTAAAAATATCTTCCTCACTCAAGACACAACTAAGATTCTTACCCACTTCCTTATCATTTCTGGCCTTGATTACTGCAATTCTGTCTTCTCTGGTCTCCCAAGCTACCGCCTGTCGCCACTGCAGGCTCATTTTCCTTAAGCGCCGCTCCACATCTGCAGCACCTCTTTGCCAACACCTCCACTGGCTTACCTTAGCCTCAATAATAAAATTCTAAATTTTGACCCTAACATACAAAGCCTCTCTCCAAAACTCACATCTCTTATCACTTCCTCACACTCTCGTCTACAAGAATTTTCTAGAACTGCACCGATCATATGGAATTCCTTGCCCCGCTCAGTCAGACGTTCCTCTTATCTCAAAAAACTGTGGCCTAGATTATGAGTTTTTTCGTTAGCCTTAAAAAGCAGCATTAAGAGCTCGCTGCTTTTTACGCCTGCTGGTATTACGAGTCTTGAAGGTACAGGTGTACCGCTCACTTTTTTGGCCAGACTCGGAAATACCGCAAAGCCACTTACGTCAATTGCGTATCCTATATTTTTAGTTAAAAGCGTATCCTATATTTTTAATGGGACTTGCATAGCGCAGGTATTACGAGTCTTCCAAAAAGTGAGCGGTACACACCCTCTCCTGTCAAGACTGGTACCGCATTTTAAAGTCAGTAGTTAAGGGTTTTACACTACAACGCCATAGCATAAAACGCTTAACTAAAGTGCTAAAAAATACACTAACACCCATAAACTACCTATTAACCCCTAAACCGAGGCCCCCCAGATCGCAAACACTAAAATACATTTTTTAACCCCTAATCTGCCGAACCGGACATCGCCGCCACTATAATAAATATATTAACCCCTAAACCGCCGCACTCCCGCATCGCAAACATTAGTGAAATATTATTAACCCCTAATCTGCCGTCCCTAACATCGCCGACACCTACCTACATTTATTAACCCCTAATCTGCCGCCCCCAACGTCGCCGCCACTATGTTAAAGTTATTAACCCCTAAATCTAAGTCTAACCATAACACCCCCTAACTAAATTAATATAATGAACTAAATTATTCCTATTTAAAACTAAATACTTACCTATAAAATAAACCCTAAGCTAGCTACAATATAACTAATAGTTACATTGTAGCTATCTTAGGGTTTATTTTTATTTTACAGGCAACTTTGTATTTATTTTAACTAGGTGCAATAGTTATTAAAAATTTATTAACTATTTAATAACTACATAGTTAAAATAAAGACAAAATTTACCTGTAAAATAAAACCTTACCTAAATTACAATAACACCTAACACTACACTATAATTAACCCCTTAGTGACCAGAGCACTTTTCCATTTTCTGTCCGTTTGGGACCAAGGCTATTTTTACATTTCTGCGGTGTTTGTGTTTAGCTGAAATTTTCCTCTTCCTCATTTACTGTGCCCACACATATTATATACCGTTTTTCTCGCCATTAAATGGACTTTCTAAAAATACCATTATTTTCATCATATCTTATCATTTACTATAAAAAAAATTTATAAAATATGAGGAAAAATTGAAAAAAACACACTTTTTCTAACTTTGAACCCCAAAATCTGTTACATATCTACAACTACCAAAAAACACCCATGCTAAATAGTTTCTAAATTTTGTCCTGAGTTTAGAAATACCCAATGTTAACATGTTCTTTGCTTTTTTTGTAACTTATAGGGCCATAAATACAAGTAGCACTTTGCTATTTTCAAACCATTTTTTTTTCAAAATTAGCGCTAGTTACATTGGGACACTGATATCTTTCAGGAATCCCTGAATATCCATTGACTGATTTTTATTTTAGAAGACATCCCAAAGTATTGATCTAGGCCCATTTTGGTATATTTCATGCCACCATTTCACCGCCAAATGCGATCAAATACAAAAAATCGTTCACTTTTTTACAAATTTTTTCACAAACTTTCAGTTTCTCACTGAAATTATTTACAAACTGCTTGTGCAATTATGGCATAAATGGTTGTAAATTCTTCTCTGGGGTCTCCTTTGTTCAAAAATATTAGACATATATGGCTTTGGCATTGCTTTTTGGTAATTAGAAGGCCACTAAATGCCACTGCGCACCACACGTGTATTATGCCCAGCAGTGAAGGGGTTAATTAGGGAGCATGTAAGGAGCTTTTTGGGGTATTTTTAGCTTTAGTGTAGTGTAGTAGACAACCCCAAGTATTGATCTAGGCCCATTTTGGTATATTTCATGCCACCATTTCACCGCCAAATGCGATCAAATTAAAAAAAACGTTCAATTTTTCACAATTTTATGTTTCTCACTGAAATCATTTACAAACAGCTTGTGCAATTATGGCACAAATGGTTGTAAATGCTTCTCTGGGATCCCCTTTGTTCAGAAATAGCAGACATATATGACTTTGGCGTTGCTTTTTGGTCATTAGAATGCTGCTAAATGGCGCTGCGCATCACACGTGTATTATGGCTAGCAGTGAAGGGGTTAATTAGGTAGCTTGTAGGGAGCTTGCAGGTTTAATTTTAGTTTTAGTGTAAAGATCAGCCTCCCACCTGAAACATCAGACCCCCTGATCCCTCCCAAACATCTCTCTTCCCTCCCCTACCCCACAAATGTCCCCGCCATCTTAAGTACTGGCAGAAACTCTGCCAGTACTAAAATAAAAGGAAAATTTGGGCTTTTTTGTGCATTTTTTTTAGCATATTTACATATGCTTCAGTGTAGGATCCCCCTTAGCCCCCAACCTCACTGATCCCCCACCAAACAACTCTCTAACCCTCCCCCTCTGACTTAATGTGCGCCATCTTGGGTACTGGCAGCTGTCTGCCAGTACCCATTTTAGTGAATAATATGCTTTTTTTTATTAAAAAAATGTCCCTTTTCTGTAGTGTAGCTTCCCCCCCCCAATACCAACCCCCCACCCCTTCCAGATCCCTTAGATGCTTTTGAAAAAAAGTGTATTTCATTTTTTTTTACATTTTACTTTTAACTTTTTTTCTGTAGTGTAACGGTTCTCACCCGCTCCCGCCCTGTGCACGCGCCCGCCCGCCCCCCCCCGGCACGCGCGCGCCCCTGAAGGCTCCGCCCCCGATCCCGCCCCCCTCCACCTTCCAGATCTCACAGATGGCCGCCCACCCGCCTCCCAAGTCGGCTCCCACCCACCAACGATACCGGCCATCGATGTCCGGTGCAGAGAGGGCCACAGAGTGGCTCTCTCTGCATCGGATGGCCAGAAAGTGTTATTGCAGGATGTCTCGATGTCGAGGCATCACTGCAATAACCGGAAAGCAGCTGGAAGCGAGCAGGATCGCTTCCAGCTGCTTTCCAGACTGAGGACGTGCAGGGTACGTCCTTGGTCGTTAACTGACATCCTTTAGAGGACGTACCCTGCACGTCCTCAGTCGTTAAGGGGTTAAATTAATTACCTAAATTAAATACAATGAATTACAATTAAATAAAATGATCTAAAGTACAAAAAAACCCCACTAAATTACAGAAATAATAAAGAAATTACAAGATTGTTAAACTAATTACACCTAATCTAATCCCCCTAACAAAATAAAAAAAGCCCCCCCCCCAAATTAAAAAAGCCCTAAATTACAAATAGCCCTTAAAAGGGCCTTTTGCGGGGCATTGCCCCAAAGTAATCAGCTCTTTTACCTGAAAAACAATTACAATTCCCCCCCAACATTAAAACCCACCACCCACACAACCAACCCTACTCTAAAACCCACCCAACCCCCCCTTAAAAAAACCTAACACTAACCCCCTGAAGATCACCTTACCGGGAGAAGTCTTCACCCAACCGGGCCGAAGTCCTCAATGAAACCGGCAGAAGTGGTCCTCCAGACGGGCTGAAGTGGTCCTCCAGACAGGCAGGAGTTTTCATCCAGACGGCATCTTCTATCTTCATCCATCCGGCGCGGAGCGGCTCCATCTTCTAGACATCCGACGCGGAGCATCCTCTTCATCCGACTTGTTCTTGAACAATGACAGTTCCTTTAATTGACATCATCCAAGATGGCGTCCCTTCAATTCCGATTGGCTGATAGAATTCTATCAGCCAATCAGAATTAAGGTAGGATGCAATCAGCCAATAGGATTGAAGTTCAATCTATTGGCTGATCCAATCAGCCAATAGAATACAAGCTCAGTCCTATTGGCTGATTGGATCAGATTAGGGGTGTTTAGACACGGGGTTCATGTTAGGGTGTTAGGGTGTTAGGTGTAGACATAACTTTTATTTCCCCATAAAAATCAATGGGGCTGAGTTAGGAGCTTTACGCTGCTTTTTTGCAGGTGTTAGGTTTTTTTTTTTCAGCCGGCTCTCCCCCATTGATTCCTATGGGGAAATCGTGCACGAGCACGTTCAGTCAGCTCACCGCTAATGTAAGCAGCGCTGGTATTGAGGTGAGATGTGGAGCAAAGTTTTGCTCTTCGCTCACTTTTTTGCAGTTAACGCCGGGTTTCTAAAAACCCGTAATACCAGCGCTGTCTGTAAGTGAATGGTGAGCACCGTACAGCTTCTAACACAAAACTCGTAATCTAGGCGTGTGTGTTTCTTAAACCTATCTGTTCAAGGACACATACAAATTACTTTAAGATGCCTCTACTACTTATGTTTCCCTCTCCCTTAACCTCCCTATGTATTTCCTTTAGATTGTAAGCTTGAGAGCCTCTATAACTGTAACTCACCTTTTATAAAAGTGCATCTACAACTGATTGTACTCAAGGGCAGGCTGCTCCTCTCCTTTTGATTTGTTTGTCCTTGTAAGTTTATTAATGTATAGTATATCGTCTTACATAATGTCTCATTGTAAGTTTTTTATTGTATTGTACCCTTATGAGTGTAATGTACCTTTCTATAGCACTGTGTAAAATGTTGGCACAATAAACAATAATAATAACCTTAAACATTGTCATACATGGAGATGACCGCCCAGTTTGGTCATAAAACTCCTTCCCTAGTAGTATCTGCATCTTGTCATTTACCAATAAACACTTCTAATATGTTCACATAGCTGAGTTGCTGCTTTGCTGAATATTGTTCTTTTTATACCTTAGGAAGATTGAAGTATTTTGTGATACATTGCAACACACCAAAATAAGATTTCTTCCCATATCGATTTTCTACAGTGCCAGCTTAAATATTTCTGTATATACATTCAGTGTTGCTTCATAACTTACCTCTTGATATGTGAGGACAGCTGGGCAACTTATATTATTGTCAGGTGTTTGAAATATTTTACTGTTGGAAAGTAACATGTAGAGTTCCAACCTGCATAGAGAACAGAAACAAAGAAATCAAAATGAGCATAGTCATCTACAACAGTCTGACAGTTCTATCAAAATAGTCACAACATTCAAAAGTGTCAGCTTTTTTATGTCACACTTGCTTATTGAATTTTGTTCAGAACCTTTAAACATTCACAGGTATGGAAGAAAAAAACAGGTTTTTCTTTATAGATCTCCTTACATAATTTATCAACCTCCAGGCTGAAATAACGACTTATTATATACAATGTAAAGTACTTTATTTGCATGCACTGCCATATTCTGTATGTTACCATTTAAGGAGACCTCATTTGTCATGATCACTGTAAATTAGCAGCCTATTTGGCTAATTAGTGTATATAGTTAATAGTAGTTGTACAGCTGCTATTGGAAGGAAAACACATTTTTCATTCATTTTATGCCCAATGGTTCCCAGGCATTGAAGTAACCTTCTAATAGAAACTGTGCGGAAGTAATAAACTATTTATTTTTGGCATTGCTTTTATTTGTAATGTATATATCAGTTATTTTCTCAGGTGTTGGTCCTACATTTTCATGAACATGAAAAGTCAAGATATACTGTATATCACTTTGGAGGTTGTTACTGGCTTTTTATTTTTATAGAATAAAAGTTCTATACAAAATTAAAGGGACAATAGATTCAAATACAGCATGCAATTTTAAACACCTTTACCATTTATTTCTATTATATAATTTGCCTTGATCTCTTGGCATCCTTTGTTGAAAAGCATACCTAGGCCTCGTGAGCTTAGAATGTAAGATCACAAGTGACTCAAGGGCAGGGCCCTTATGAATTATGTAAATTTCTTCTGAGTATTGTGCTGCATAACTGTATCTTTAATGTTACAGCGATGTGTCATATGTTGGCACTTTATAAATAAAAGATAATAAAAATAGATTTGCTCAGGAGCTAGGGGCTAGCTGTTAATTAGTGGCCTCTTGTCACTGGCTCATACAATGGCCTCTAGTTATCAAAGTCTGGCGGACCTGATCCAACAGTGCGGATCAGGTCCGCCAGACTTCGCTGAATACGGCGAGCAATACGCTCACCGTATTCAGCATTGCATCAGCAGCTCACAAGAGCTGCTGGTGCAACGCCGCCCGCTGCTGACTCGCGGCCAATCGGCTGCCAGCAGGGGGGTGTCAATCAACCCGATCGTACTAGATCCGGTTGATTTGCGGCGATGTCTGTCCACTTGCTCAAAGTCTTTGTGACCGCTGCTTCATAACTGCTGTTTCTGGCGAGCCTGCAGGCTCGCCAGAAACGCGGGGCATCAAGCTCCATACGGAGCTTGATAAATATGCCCCATTGTGTTCAGCTGTCTCCTAGGAAACCAAATGAATGAAGTAAACATGGCGACAGAAGTAAATTGGAAAGTTGTTGAAAATTGTACGTTCTATTAGACTAATGAAAGAAAAATGCTGAGTTTAATTAGTTGTTCAAACTGAAGACATAATATTGCATTATTCTGTATTTGTATTTAAAAGTAAAGTTCTAGGGATTTGTGAGAAATCATGGCGAAATCAATCGATAAAGAGAACAGCCTCATAGTATAAGTTTGCGAAAACAGTTCAATAACAAAACCATAAATACATTTTTTTAGACAGCCAGAAAATCACCATGACATTTAGTTGTCCCACTTTTGGATGAAAGTTGTCTTTTTCAAAAGGACATTAAACTCAAAATTCAATAACTGATAAAAGCCCAGTGGATTTCAAAAATATTAGCGCTATTGTGTGTTAACTACAGGGAGTGCAGAATTATTAGGCAAATGAGTATTTTGACCACATCATCCTCTTTATGCATGTTGTCTTACTCCAAGCTGTATAGGCTCGAAAGCCTACTACCAATTAAGCATATTAGGTGATGTGCATCTCTGTAATGAGAAGGGGTGTGGTCTAATGACATCAACACCCTATATCAGGTGTGCATAATTATTAGGCAACTTCCTTTCCTTTGGCAAAATGGGTCAAAAGAAGGACTTGACAGGCTCAGAAAAGTCAAAAATAGTGAGATATCTTGCAGAGGGATGCAGCACTCTTAAAATTGCAAAGCTTCTGAAGTGTGATCATCGAACAATCA
This sequence comes from Bombina bombina, assembly GCF_027579735.1. Taxonomy (NCBI): domain Eukaryota; kingdom Metazoa; phylum Chordata; class Amphibia; order Anura; family Bombinatoridae; genus Bombina; species Bombina bombina. Next base: position 878,266,714 of record NC_069503.1, on the reverse strand, counting down.
AGCGTTTCATTCAAAATAGTCAACAGGGTCGCAAGAAGCGTGTGGAAAAACCAAGGCACAAAATAACTGCCCATGAACTGAGAAAAGTCAAGCGTGCAGCTGCCAAGATGCCACTTGCCACCAGTTTGGCCATATTTCAGAGCTGCAACATCACTGGAGTGCCCAAAAGCACAAGGTGTGCAATACTCAGAGACATGGCCAAGGTAAGAAAGGCTGAAAGTCGACCACCACTGAACAAGACACACAAGCTAAAACGTCAAGACTGGGCCAAGAAACATCTCAAGACTGATTTTTCTAAGGTTTTATGGACTGATGAAATGAGAGTGAGTCTTGATGGGCTTGATGGGCTTGATGGGCCAGATGGATGGGCCCGTGGCTGGATTGGTAAAGGGCAGAGAGCTCCAGTCCGACTCAGACGCCAGCAAGGTGGAGGTGGAGTACTGGTTTGGGCTGGTATCATCAAAGATGAGCTTGTGGGGCCTTTTCGGGTTGAGGATGGAGTCAAGCTCAACTCCCAGTCCTACTGCCAGTTTCTGGAAGACACCTTCTTCAAGCAGTGGTACAGGAAGAAGTCTGCATCCTTCAAGAAAAACATGATTTTCATGCAGGACAATGCTCCATCACACGCGTCCAAGTACTCCACAGCGTGGCTGGCAAGAAAGGGTATAAAAGAAGAAAATCTAATGACATGGCCTCCTTGTTCACCTGATCTGAACCCCATTGAGAACCTGTGGTCCATCATCAAATGTGAGATTTACAAGGAGGGAAAACAGTACACCTCTCTGAACAGTGTCTGGGAGGCTGTGGTTGCTGCTGCACGCAATGTTGATGGTGAACAGATCAAAACACTGACAGAATCCATGGATGGCAGGCTTTTGAGTGTCCTTGCAAAGAAAGGTGGCTATATTGGTCACTGATTTGTTTTTGTTTTGTTTTTGAATGTCAGAAATGTATATTTGTGAATGTTGAGATGTTATATTGGTTTCACTGGTAAAAATAAATAATTGAAATGAGTATATATTTGTTTTTTGTTAAGTTGCCTAATAATTATGCACAGTAATAGTCACCTGCACACACAGATATCCCCCTAAAATAGCTATAACTAAAAACAAACTAAAAACTACTTCCAAAACTATTGATATTAATGAGTTTTTTGGGTTCATTGAGAACATGGTTGTTGTTCAATAATAAAATTAATCCTCAAAAATACAACTTGCCTAATAATTCTGCACTCCCTGTATAATCTAGGGCAGTGTTTTTCAACCAGTGTGCCGTGGCACACTAGTGTGCCGTGAGAGATCCTCAGGTGTGCCACGGCAGACTGAGAACAGTGCAACATTTTTTAAACTTTGCTTGTTTTTTACTCCAAGTGCAGGGGTAGTTTGTAGGAGGCATGGCATAACAGCACAATACATACAGTATGTGTGTGTTTGTGTGTATGTGTATATATATATGCTGTATTAGGCTACAATGTGTGATTTTTTTTTTAATTTTGGGATGGTGGTGTGCCACAGGATTTTTTAATGTAAAAAAGTGTGCCACGGCAAAAAAAAAGGTTAAAAATCACTGATCTAGGGCACGCTAACATCTGCATGTCAGAACACGTTAAAACCCTCACATAAAAGACTCTTATTGGGGCGCACAAAGCCAACTGTGTGCAAGTCATGAGGATCTTTATGTAATTTTGTGGATATTCATCAGGTCTTAAAGTACACTACACTTTACAGCAGTATTTGGAAATTAGCTTGAGCGCAACACTTAAGGGGACACTAAAGTCAAATTTTAACTTTCATGATTTAGACAGAGCATACAGTGTCCAACAACTTTCCCCTTTATTTTTATTATCTCATTTGTTTTGTTCTCTTGGTATCCTTTGTTGAAAGTATATATAGGTAGCAAAAATAAAATTGTAAATAATAAAAGTTCATATAAGGATATGCGTGTTCTTTCTGGGGATCTTCCACTTTTCAGTATCTTTAGATGTTCTCAAAGAAAGGAAACAAAAGATTGCAACATAGTGTAACTCTGTAACACTATCCAGGATATATATTCAGCTTGTGAACAGATGACTTCTCACATAGGTTGGAGCTTATGACCAAGCTGAAGGAAATGCGCACACCCACTTTATTCTGGTGGGTAAACAGTACTCTCACGGAAATGTAGTTAAAATAATTTATTAAAACATAATAAAAGCGCCACAAATGCGTATTATACACCATTCACAGAGGTTAATAGAGCAACAAATTACTATTTTTGCTCAAAAAAGCAAACTCCAGTCCTGGATGCAAGAGGATTAGGGCAGCAGAATCTTAACCGCTAAACCGTCCACCTGATCACAAGTTTGAGTTGCTCCTGTGTGATCAGGTGGACGGTCACATTTTGCCTTTGTTTGTGATATTTGGTATTTTTAATTTATTTGTATATATAGGTAGACTCAGGAACAACAATGCACTACTGAGAGCTAGTTGCTGATTGGCTGCATGTATAGGCCTCTTATCAATGGCTTACCCAAGGTGTTCAGCTTGCTCCAAGTAGTACACCCTCATCTCTTTCAACAAAGGATATATTCATTGAAATTATGGTGGAGATAAAGGAGGGAGATTAAAATCCTCCATTTAATAAAGTAAGAGCCATACAAAAATCGCACATCTAAGAAAATATCCCTGCTTGCCTTTCCCCAGTAATACTCTGTATACATTGTTACCAATATACCAGAGGATTCTGGGTAAGATATACAAATTAGAAATACAATATCTCAAGAGTTTTGCCTCTGGTACAGTTAAAACACAGTAATCTCCTATTGGGGTAAGTGCAACAGAAACAAAACCACTTCTGGACAGCTGTTTCAAGTTCATAAGCTCTCATCAGAAGGAAGATAAGTTTTGATTACCCTTATTTCCAGGGCAAAAGCAATATTCATTTAAATTATGGTGGCGATAAATGCTTGAGATTAAAACCCCAATTTCAGCTTAAAACAGCTGTCCAGAAGTGGTTTTGTTTCTGCTGTATCAGATGTTATGTTTTCTTTGCTCAAGGACCCTGTTCTATCAGTTGCGCTCCACTTGTAATCTAGTATAAAATGTTTATATATGAGTAATGAAATACTGTTGTAATGCATTTTCATTACTTACTTTTACTTGCTTTTCCACAATGATTGCTTAATATATGCAGGAACGGATTTATTTATATCCCTAATTGACCACAGCAAAGGATATAAAGTAAACAACACTGATGTTTCTCAAGGGGTGTGTCACTGGACTGTAAAGAAATGCAATGCTAACAAAATGGCAGTTTTAGCTTCTTTAAAAAAAACTTTTGTTCTGTATGCAGATATTTTCCAGTGATTCATTTCCGATACATACAGTATACATATAAAAAATACTTTAAAGTCCTTTAATGGGTGAATTCCTTTCTCCCTAATAGACTAAAATGTCCCTTTTTTGAAAGAATTACCATCTTTTAATAGAAAACCCACTCAAGAGACAAATAGTATAAATTTCCATATTTAATTGTAACATACAAAAATATACAATTTCATATAATGGACTCAATGTATTAAGCTGTGGATACTGTTTTGGGGCCCTTGAGGGGAGCAAGCCTGCTTTTAGCAATGTAAGAAGCAGCGGAACCAAATTCAGGTACCTTGCTGCCGACAAATTAGTACACATGACCCATTGTGTTTTATATGACATGGCATTCTGTAACTAGAAAATCAAATCGCTGGTTTAGGTAACATTTTTAAAACCTAGGTTACATTTTTTTCTCTTTGGAGAGGGGCACACAGCACAATTTTTAAACTAAAGCAGGAAATATCTGTTGTCCCTTTAAAGCTTTACTTTTATGATGTGGCTGTGAATGCAAGATGCATGTGTGCATAGCTTATCTCATTGCTACTGTCATATAGTGCTCATCATATATGTACATGTGCCTACCTCAGTATGCTCTCATGGAAAGATGCTAACTTTCAACAGCCTTCCAAGTGCACTATTTACTTAAATGTCTCCTACTGTTCGCATTTAATTGAAACACATTTAGTTAAATACATACATAAAGAGAAGCACTCTCTCGGGAACAGACAACAGCTCAGTATCTTGTTCTATGGGGAGTTACCCCTTGAGAGCAGCCTCTTTTATCCCAATAATGCTTTTCACAGAGAAGTTTCCTGAAGTACATCAGTCTGATCCCACCTAACAAGGTCAGTCCAGCCCTGAAATACCAGGAATTCCCTCTCTTAACAAGGAACATGGCAACCCCAGATGATCCTTTCCACCTTCTTTGAGCCTCGACAGTAAGGATTAGCCTTATCCCTCTAACATTTACTGCTCTCATAATTAAAAATGTTTCTTATTTTGTATTTGTTTTTCATACAGGGTTGAGGCTAGAGGGGGTGGGGAAACCTCATTGTGGGTTGACATAATAAAGTTGTTCTCCATAAAATGTTATATATATATATATATATATATATATATATATATATATATATATATATATATATATATATATATATATATATATATAAACATCCATATGAAGCACTCACTGGTCTTGAGACACCTGTGAAAAATTATTTTATGAATGTGATGTTTCAGGATAAAAACAGAAAAAGGGATTGTTTTTATCCCGAAATGTCACATTAATAAAATAATTTTTCACGGGTGACTCAAGACCAGTGAGTGCTTCATATGGATGTTATGTGTTACATTTCAAACAGCACCCAGCTGGAAAACAGCTGGAGACTTTCCAGTTACACTACAATACGTTTAATACTTATATATATATATATGCACACATTTTAGACACTTGGCAAAAAAACTGTAAAGGTCAAGGGGGGAGGGGGGGCCTGATCAATGATTTTGTCAGGGACCCCAACACTTCTAGTTGCAGCCCTGGGGAGCTTCTATACTACAGAGAAAATAATAAAAAAAAATAAAAAAAATACTAAAAAGTGTTATTTGCTACTGACAGACTAGCTAACAGTAACAAATGATGGCAGGCAGTGGGAGGGTAAGAGAGCGGTTGGGGGGATCAGAGAGGTGGGAGAGTTAGAAGGGACTCCTATACTACAGAAATACATACAGTATCTCACAAAAGTGAGTACACCACTCACATTTTTGTAAATATTTTATCTTTTCATGTGACAACACTGAAGAAATTACACTTTGCTACAATGTAAAGTAGTGAATGTATAACAGTGTAAATTTGCTGTCCCCTCAAAATAACTCAACACACAGCCATTAATGTCTAAACCGTTGGCAACAAAAGTGAGTACACCCATAAGTGGAAATGTCCAAATTAGGCCCAAAATGTCAATATTTTGTTTGGCCACCATTAATTTGCAGCACTGCCTCAATTCTCTTGGGCATGGAGTTCACCAGAGCTTCACAGGTTGCCACTGGAGTCCTATTCTACTCCTCCATGATGACATCACGGAGCGCTTCCCCATCTTCCGTTTGAGGATGTCCCACAGATGCTCAATTTGGTTTAGGTCTGGAGACATGCTTGGCCAGTCCATCACATTTACCCTCAGCTTCTTTAGCAAGGCAGTGGTCATCTTGGAGGTATGTTTGGGGTCATTATCATGTTGGAATACTGCCCTGTGTCCAAGTCTCCGAATGGAGGGGATCATGCTCTGCTTCAGTATGTCACAGTACATGTTGGCATTCATGGTTCCCTCAATGAACTGTAGCTCCCCAATGCCAGCAGCACTTATGCAGGCCCAGACCATGACACTTCCACCACCATGCTTGACTGTAGGCAAGGCACGCTTGTCTTTGTACTCCTCACCTGGTTGCCCCCACACACACTTGACACCATCTGAACCAAATAAGTTTATCTTGGTCTCATCTGACCACAGGACATGGTTCCAGTAATCCATGTCCTTAGTCTGCTTGTCTTCAGCAAACTGTTTGCAGGCTTTCTTGTGCATCATCATTAGAAGAGGTTTCCTTCTGTGATGACAGCCATGCAGACCCATTTGATGCAGCGTGCGGCATATGGTCTGAGTGCTGACAGGCTGACCCCCCCACCCCTCCAACTTCTGCAGCAATGCTGGCAGCACTCATATGTCTATTTCCCAAAGACAACCTCTGGATATGACGCTGAGCATGTGCACTCAACTTCTTTGGTTGACCATGGCGAGGCATGTTCTGAGTGGAACCTGTCCTGTGAAACTGCTCTATTGTCTTGCCCACTGTACTGCAGCTCAGTTTAAGGGTCTTGGCAATCTTCTTATAGCCTAGGCCATCTTTATGTAGAGCAACAATTCTTTTTTCAGATCCTCAGAGAGTTCTTTGCCATAAGGGGCCATGTTGAACTTCCAGTGACCAGTATGAGAGAGCAAAAAGAAGAGATTCAAGAGATCCAGTTGCAAAAAATCCAAGTGGCTTTATTAGTGGATTAAAATCCTAGTATATACCAGCACGGTATCAGAGAGACAGCTGGCCCTACTAGTTTCGGCGGAGTGCCGTAATCTAAGACCTGCTGTGTGTTTACAAAGTGGGTGTTTAAAAGTAACTCTCTTCACAGTCATTGGCTACAGGGGAGTGTAAAGAACCACTCCCCCTTAACCCTTTCCTAAGTGGGTAAACATGGAGGAAATTATCAACATTATGGCAAACCTATATAATATAATACATAAAGTAAAATACATGAACTGATAAGTCTCAATTTCATTAGGAAAAAGGGGAGGGGGAGGGGGGGGTCAGCACAATGATTGCTATTCTTTGACATGATATGTTGTTCACGCTGTTGACAATTACTAAAAACAAAAAAAAACCTCCCCCCTCCCCTTTTTCCTAATGAAATTGAGACTTATCAGTTCATGTATTTTACTTTATGTATTATATTATATTATATAGGTTTGCCATAATGTTGATAATTTCCTCCATGTTTACAAACTTAGGCAAGGGTTAAGGGGGAGTGGTTCTTTACACTCCCCTGTAGCCAATGACTGTGAAGAGAGTTACTTTTAAACACCCACTTTGTAAACACACAGCAGGTCTTAGATTACGGCACTCCGCCGAAACTAGTAGGGCCAGCTGTCTCTCTGATACCGTGCTGGTATATACTAGGATTTTAATTCACTAATAAAGCCACTTGAATTTTTTGCAACTGGATCTCTTGAATCTCTTCTTTTTGCTTATAATTTACGGACTACAAGGAGTCCGCTTACCTTCAAGAGCCCACACAGCCTCCTCTCCAATTGGTTTTTTACCTGTCGCAATATCATATTGCATTTCCCCCTGTGAGAGCTGAAGATTCGACCGGCGCTGGAGAGTTCTGATTGGTTAAGCCTCACACACCCCCTTTCGGCATGTCCCAGTGATGACGTCAGACGCCTAAAAGACTCGGGTGGCGCTACAGAGGAAGGCACGTCTAGTGTACAATTCTGCACAGGAGCTGCGGTTCACCAGGATGATGAAGCCTTTGACCTGGAAGCTGCCATTACTCTTCGAGTGAAATTTACAGAAGCTGACTAACAGTTACTGCAGGGTGAGTGTAGAGGCTTATACCCTCCGTTCCTCTTTTTCATATTGATTGACTGTGTATCAGCTCCACTAGCGCAGAGAATATGAACATGTGCTCTCTAAGGGGATAACACATCATTCACATATACGGCAGGTTCTTATATTGGAGTAAACATATATTCATCTTTACCTTGAGTTACAGTGATTGTGAACCCTGGGGAAAACTACTGTGCCTTTGCAGTATGAGAGAGTGTTAGAGTGATAACACCAAATTTAACACACCTGCTCCCCATTCACACCTGAGATCTTGTAACACTAACGAGTCGCATGACACCGGGGAGGGAAAATGGCTAATTGGGCCCAATTTGGACATTTCCACTTAGGGGTGTACTCACTTTTGTTGCCAATGGTTTAGACATTAATGGCTGTGTGTTGAGTTATTTTGAGGGGACAGCAAATTTACACTGTGATACAGGCTGCACATGCACTACTTTACATTGTAGCAAAGTGCCATTTCTTCAGTGTTGTCACATGAAAAGATTTAATAAAATATTTACAAAAATGTGAGGGGTGTACTCACTTTTGTGAGATACTGTACATACATATATAAATAAATAAATCAATATTTAAAAGAAAAAAAACTAAACTGCAGTAGAGGGGGAGGAGGAAAGAGAGCTGTCTGGGAGGGATCAGGAAGGGATCAGGGGGTGGGAGGTGTCATGTGGGAGGGTAATATCTACACTACAGCAAAAACTAACCTTACAAGCTAACTGATTAACCCATTTACTGCCAGGGATTTCAAGTGTGGTGCGCAGCTTTTTATCCATCTAACTGCTAATAATTAATTGCAAAGACAGACATGTCTGGTGCTTCTTAACAAAAGGGGACCACAGAGAAGCTTTTACAACCATTTTTCTTATAACTGATTTAGTTGTATGTAAAGAATTTCAGTGAGAAACACCAAGTTTGTGAAAAAATAATAATAAATAGGTGCATTAAATATACCAAAATGGGCTCAGATCAATACCTTGGATTGTCTGCTTTAAATATATGTATTTATTTATCATAAGTAAATTAAATAAAACAAAGGCTCTATTTCGGTTTAAATGGACTGATAGCAAAAATACAAACAATTATCTGGTACTTGGGCAAGTTATTCACTGCAATTCCTAGTAGCGAAGGAGTTAAAGGACTAAACACTTGGCTAAAAATAAATCTCAGAATTTGTGTACAATGACAGACTTCACAACACTGGACACTTTTGTGTAAGATCTTTATAATGTATCCAGCCTATCTATAATACTAAGAATAAGGATGAGGATGGTGGGGAACACGGAGGCAGGTTTGACCGTGCCTAGGGCAGCACTATAACTAATGCTAGTGGTGGGCAATATGTGCCATTTTGACTAAAAAAATATTTTATTTTTTAATATATTTAATTTAATGCATTTCATCTAAGTAATATTCAACTCACTTTATAACCATAAGCAGGAAAAATCTACAAAAGGGTAAACTTAAAGGGACAGTCTAGTCCAAAATAAACTTTCATGATTTAGATAGAGAATGTAATTTTAAACAATTTTCAAATTTACTTTTATCACCAATTTTGCTTTGTTCTCTTGGTATTCTTAGTTGAAAGCTAAACCTAGGAGGTTCATATGCTAATTTCTAAGCCCTTGAAGGCCACCTCTTCTCTCAGGGCATTTTGACAGTTTTTCACCACTAGAGGGTGCCATGTGTGTCATATAGATAACACTGTGCTCTAGCACGTGGAGTTCAGGGGGTCGATCCGATATAGATCGTAGTTTGCGGCGCAAGCGAGGGAACCCGCGTCGCCCGCAGTTTCAGCTCGCAACTCGAGCTATCCCATATATGTCGCCGTCAGATGCTAACATGCCGTAAGTCTGATAAACCAGCGATGTCCAGAAATCTGCGCAAGTACAAATTTCTGGCGTCGCCAGTGACTTGCGGCACGTTAGAAACTGCTGGCGCCTACAAAACCTGACTAAAGTCTAAATTACCCGCACTGTCTAACACGCCTCCCTAACATAGCCCGACACGTCTAACACGCCTCCCTAACATAGCCCGACACGTCTAACCCTCTATACGCTATCCCCCCTCACTAGCCTAACAATAAAATATGTATTAACCCCTAAACCTCCGCTCCCGGAGCCCGCCGCAACCTAATAAAATTATTAACCCCTAAACCGCCGCCAGCTATACTAAATCTATAACCCCCTAAAGTGAGCCCCTAACACCGCCGCCATCTACCTTACCTACCCCCTAAAGTGAGCCCCTACCCCGCCGCTATCTATTTTAAAATTATTAACCCCTAATCTAATCCCCCTACCCCGCCGCCATCTATATTAAATTATTTAACCCCTAAAATACTAAACTATCCCTACCACTAAACCTAAGTCTAACCCTACAAATAGCCCTGAAAAGGGCTTTTTGCGTGGCATTGCCCCAAAGTAACAGCTCTTTTGCCAGCCCTTAAAAGGGCTTTTTGCGGGGCATGCCCCAAAGTAACAGCTCTTTTACCAGCCCTTAAAAGGGCTTTTGGCGGGGCTTTGTCACAAAGTAAACTGCTCTTTTGCCTACAATCTACATCCCCCTACACCGCGGCCACCTATAATAAATGTATTAACCCCTAATCTAATCCCCCTACACCGCCGCCAGCTATATTAACTATATTAACCCTAATTATATTAGGGTTAATATAGTTAATATAGTTATTATATTATATATATTAACTATATTAACCCTAATTATATTAGGGTTAATATAGTTAATATCGTTATTATATTATATATATATATATATATATATATATATATATATATATATATATATATATATATATATATATATATATATTAAGTATAATAACCCTATCTAACTCTAACATCCTAAATAAACTCTTATTAAAATAAATCTAATATTAATATTATTAATTAAAATATTCCTATTTAAATCTAAATACTTACCTATAAAATAAACCCTAAGATAGCTACAATATAATTAATAATTACATTATAGTATGTTAGGGTTTATATTTATTTTACAGGTAAATTGTTAATTATTTTAACTAGGTATAATAGCTATTAAATAGTTATTAACTATTTAATAGCTACCTAGTTAAAATAATTACCCAATTACATGTAAAATAAATCCTAACCTAAGTTACAAATACACCTACACTATCAATAAATTAAAGAAACTACAAATATCTATCTAAAAATACAATTAAATAAACTAAACTAAATTACAAAAAAAACAAACACTAAATTACAAAAAATAAAAAAAAGATTACAAGATTTTTAAGCTAATTACACCTATTCTAAGCCCCCTAATAAAATAATAAAGCCCCCCAAAATAAAAAAATTCCCTACCCTATTCTAAATTTAAAAAAAGTTCAAAGCTCTTTTACCTTACCAGCCCTTAAAAGGGCCTTTTGTGGGGGCATGCCCCAAAGAAAACTGCTCTTTTGCCTGCAAAAAAAAACACAATACCACCCCCAACATTACAACCCACCACCCACATACCCCTAATCTAACCCAAACCCCCCTTAAATAAACCTAACACTACCCCCCTGAAGATCTCCCTACCTTGTCTTCACCACACCGGACCGAACTCCTCATCCGATCCGGGCGATGTGTTCCAGCAAGCGGCAGTGAAGTCTTCTTCCATCCGGGCGATGTGTTCCAGCAAGCGGCAGAGAGTCTTCTTCCATCGGCGATGTCTTCAAGCAAATCGGCATCTTCAATCTTCTTCCTTCGCTCCTCCGCCGCGGAGCATCCTTCCGGCACGACGACTTCCCAACGAATGAGGTTCCTTTAAATGACGTCATCCAAGATGGCGTCCGCCGAATTCCGATTGGCTGATAGGATTCAATCAGCCAATCAGATTTTTCTACCTTAATTCCGATTGGCTGATGGAATCCTATCAGCCAATCGGAATTCGACGGACGCCATCTTGGATGACATCATTTAAAGGAACCTCATTTGTCGGGAAGTCGTCGTGCCGGAAGGATGCTCCGCGGCGCAGGAGCGAAGGAAGAAGATTGAAGATGCCGATTTGCTTGAAGACATCGCCGATGGAAGAAGACTCTCTGCCGCTTGCTGGAACACATCGCCCGGATGGAAGAAGACTTCACTGCCGCTTGCTGGAACACATCGCCCGGATCGGATGAGGAGTTCGGCCCGGTGTGGTGAAGACAAGGTAGGGAGATCTTCAGGGGGGTAGTGTTAGGTTTATTTAAGGGGGGTTTGGGTTAGATTAGGGGTATGTGGGTGGTGGGTTGTAATGTTGGGGGGTGGTATTGTGTTTTTTTTTGCAGGCAAAAGAGCAGTTTTCTTTGGGGCATGCCCCCACAAAAGGCCCTTTTAAGGGCTGGTAAGGTAAAAGAGCTTTGAACTTTTTTTAATTTAGAATAGGGTAGGGAATTTTTTTATTTTGGGGGGCTTTATTATTTTATTAGGGGGCTTAGAATAGGTGTAATTAGCTTAAAAATCTTGTAATCTTTTTTTTATTTTTTGTAATTTAGTGTTTGTTTTTTTGTGTAATTTAGTTTAGTTTATTTAATTGTATTTTTAGATAGATATTTGTAGTTTCTTTAATTTATTGATAGTGTAGGTGTATTTGTAACTTAGGTTAGGATTTATTTTACAGGTAATTGGGTAATTATTTTAACTAGGTAGCTATTAAATAGTTAATAACTATTTAATAGCTATTATACCTAGTTAAAATAATTAACAATTTACCTGTAAAATAAATATAAACCCTAACATAGCTATAATGTAATTATTAATTATATTGTAGCTATCTTAGGGTTTATTTTATAGTTAAGTATTTAGATTTAAATAGGAATATTTTAGTTTATAATATGAATTAGATTTATTTAATAAGAATTGAGTTAGGGGTGTTAGGGTTAGATAGAGTTAATATAGTTAATATAAATACTATAGTAACTATATTAACTATATTAACCCTAATATAATTATGGTTAATATAGTTAATATATATAATGTAATAACTATATTAACTATAATATACTTAGGGTTAATATAGATAATATAGCTGGCGGCGGGGTAGGTAGATTAAATTAGGGGTTAATAATTTTAATATAGATGGCGGCGGTGTAAGGGGTTCACATTAGGGGATAGATCAGTTAGATGGTGGCGGTTTTAGGGGCTCACAGTAGGGGGTTAGTTTATGTAGATGGCGACGGTTTAGGGGTTAAATACTTTATTATGGATTGCGGCGGGGGATCGCGGTTGACAGGGAGATAGACATTGCGCATGCGTTAGGTGTTAGGTTTATTTTAGCAGATCGCGGTTGACAGGGAGATAGACATTGCGCATGCGTTAGGTGTTAGGTTTATTTTCTAGCTAGTTTAGGGAGTTACGGGGCTCCAATAGTCAGCGTAAGGCTTCTTACGGCTGCTTTTTGTGGCGAGGTGAAAATGGAGTAAGATTTCTCCATTTTCGCCACGTAAGTCCTTACGCTGCATATTGGATACCAAACTGCGCTGGTTTGGTATACCTGCCTATGGCCCAAAAACGACGGCAGAAATATACGGGCGTAACTTCTAGGTTACGCCGTATATAGGATACCAAACCAGCGCAAATATTGGCGTCGCCAGCTTTTGCGGGCGACGATTTTTATCGGATCGACCCCCAGGTGAGCCAGCTCTGATTGGCTAAGATGGATGTCTCTCAAAAGAACTGAAACAAGGGGGCAGTTTGCAGAGGATTAGATACAAGGTAATCACAGAGGTAAAAAGTGTATTTATATAACTGTGTTGGTTGTACAAAACTAGGGAATGGGTAATAAAGGGATTACCTATCTTTTTAAACAATACATATTCTGGTGTAGACTCTGGATAATGTGAAAATGCATGAACATCTAGGTTTTCTATAGTAGTTGGCATATTTATGCCAGTGCATGTGTTTGCAGACTATAGCATGTCTCAAAGCCAGGCCACTTCTCTATATTGAAAATATTATAACACTCCTGATTCTGGAAAAGGTAAAAAATTGCTTCTGCTGGTTTGTCTGTTCCTAATGAAGTGCATTGCTGTAAGATGCATCCAGTCAGAATAACTGAAAGTGTATCAGGAAACACAAACTCATTTTGGCTCCCCATGAAAGCAGCAATAAATATGAAAAGGAAACTGGGTATTAAATAAAAAGATATTACATTGTTTAAACTCAAGCACATTCAGAAGACTGTGTTTCATCTTGAAAAAAACATGGAATGCGGCATATAGCATTGTTAATGTCAAACTTAGGTGTTTTCACATCATCAGAAATTCACTTACCACATAATCAGCAGTAATATGGCTCATAAAATATGTCTAGCACATAATTGTGCTGGAGTCAAAATCAGGGACAATGAGATTAGGAATCAGTTCCCTTTGGTTACATTTGAGTCCAATGTTTTGGCCTAACAAGGATGAGAGCCATAAACTCATGTATCTCATTACTATAATCACTTGGCAATGTGCTGACAGCAGTTGCACTTTCACAAAAAAATGTGCATAATTACAAAATTACTAATCCTGGGGCCATCTATCATACACTGCGGTAATTAAGTAACTAAACATATTCTTTTATGCGCCAGGACACGGAATTAAGGAAGTTAATGTTTCCACTTTGCAAAATATGTTCTAAAATATATATCTTAAATGCAGAGTATATTTGCACATTAAATACATTATAATGAGGTACTGTTGTGGCATTGGGAGCAGGTGTTAAGATAAAAACATGTTGGTATAGTATTCACTTACAACAACCAGAACAACAGATTTGCTATGAAAATAAACTATTACAATCAGAGAATGATATTCCTTATTTTATGAAAACCTTTTGAATTAATGTTAATACTATCACAGCAATGTGTGCTCTCCACAAATAAAGTTTTGGTATTAATGTTCTTCAACAGTGAAAAAAAAAAATTGTAATCACCTTTTCTTGCCCACTGTGGCTTTTGCAACACTTTTGTATAATTATTGTCCTTGTAAAGCATTCAAATGCAATTATTTTATTGCCTCTGCAAGGCTGCAGACATTATTTGTGTTGTTGACATTAGGTTTTGGTTTTATAATAAGGGATATAGGGTTAGATGCACATGGTACATCTCGCTAGTTAAGCAACTATCTTCTAGTATTGCCCAGAACCATTTCCTATTAAAAATGAACGTCTTAGTTACGAATACCTCTTTACATTATTATTAAGTCTTAGCACCTCCCGTAATGATTCCCCTTCTAGATCCTGCACCCTAAACAAGCTTCCCTTCTAGTTCTGTAATTTTTACCTTGGTGAGTAACGCCTTGTACTGACAGGGGTGGAATTCAATGATGCTGTAACCTGAGTTGGTAGGTTATGGAGAATTCATTTACATAAGAGAAACCAGAACATGCAGATGAGATACAACTACAGATTAATGAGGTGAAGATTAAGGGGGACTTTAGAGGTGTAGAGCGATTACATATGAGGGATTCTATAATGGATATGGGGTTTACAAGGTAGCATAGGGGTTGTCTGCAATTATAATTGTTAGTGAGTGAGGACCTAGTCAAGGCTATCTTTCTATGGGGAAAGATCAGCTTCTGTCACTGAGGCTTAGTTTTCTGTTAGAGAGACAGGGCTATCTCTTATGCCTATTTATGCAGGTACCAGTGTAACAGGAGCAGTGGTCACCCGACAGATCATGGCAACAGGCCACAAGGAATCACTACATTTTGAAAGTCCTGTGTTATGTATCGAAGATTTCCACTGATGAATATCAATATTTCATATATTTTAAGTATAGGACCCATGTTAGCAGTCATAGCTCTCAAGAACGTTCTGTCCCTGCATAGCACCTGTTTAACTCTGATCTGACTTAATAACATCTGTTTTACCTATACACAATCTCAGAAACCTTCTAGTGGGAAATCATTGCAGAACTACAAGGATTCCTGTATTCTCTGACTGTTGCAAACATACAGGACCACCAAGGCTGACATACCCCTTCTCATAGCAAATATCTGGTTTTATCCAAGCTGTTTATTAAATTGAAAATAATTGAATAATAATTCATTTATTCTTTCCCCATATACTGCTGTTTTTCAGGAAATTATATTGACTGGGTACATATTTTTAATCAAGATCTTATTTTACTCTATTAACCACTGACTTGTGGTTTTACATTTCAAAAATAAGCTGTTCTTAGTTTTAAGATATGTCTGAAGAATTTTATTAAACTTTATACATAGAGAACATTCTGTCAGTTTGGTTTTCATATATTCATGTTTATTTTTATATATCTCTTATTAAATTGTAAAACACGTTGGTATGCAAAGGCTTCTTTTTGATATAAGAAAATATAAGGTTTAAACATTTATACCCAGATTTTGTTTCAGATGGGGAGCATAAATCTGAACTGGATGGAGGAAAAAACAGAACACAGACTAGGTCAAAAGTCACAGTACATAGATAAAGCAATTTCAGCTATTATGGAATTGAATGTTTGTATTTGGAGTAGTTTAAATGATAATTCACACATACTATGGGCTAGATTACAGTTGGAGCACACTTTTTTGCTTCCGTGAGTGCTTTTTTTTTTTTAAGTAAAAAGAATGTGACTTTGCGGTCGCATCCTTGTGCTCAAAAGGGATCAAAATTGCATTCCCCCATAGACTTTAATGGAGCCACAGCTCACTCAACCCTGATAACTCTCCAACTGTAATCTAGCCCTATATCTGCACATTGCAATTTTGCTAATTATAAATTATAATTAAAATCTTAATTGCCAGAGAAGACTGCAACACATTGCCGATGGATTAAAGGGAGATAAACATGCAATATTGCTTAAATATAATTATGGGGTCAATCACAATCCTTTATAAAACTGTATCGAATACTTTTTCTAGACAATTCACCATTAATGTCTATGGGGATTTATGTAAATACATAATTTAATAAGCATTTCTAAAGAATTGTGATTGACCCTTATGGGTTTTATCCCCTGCAAAGTTTTAAAACCTTAGTTAAAGTCAGTTCCAGAGACCAATGCAGTATTGGAACCTAGCTGAACACATCTGGTGAGCCAATGATCAGAGACATAGGTGCATTGCTACCAATCAGCAGCAAGTTCCCAGTAGCGCATTGCTTCTCTTGACCCTATCAAACAACACATGCTTTCAACAAAGGGAGTACAAAGTAAATGTGACCAAATATGTAAATTGATGTTAAATTGCTGTATCTGAATCATGTCATTTTAAGTTTCAATATCATCTACTGAAGCTAAATAAATGAAACAGTTAATCTAGAACATAGAAATATAATGAGTAAATCCAATAGTGTTTTACATATATAGTACCTGCCATCTATTTATTCTGTATACTTGGGCTAAGCTCTGTAATATACAGCTAGTACAATGACATTATAAGGCTAACCTTGCCAGTAATCATTCACTTACAATTTAAATTGCAACATTCTCAGTTTTGGAGAAGCTTTTTTTTTTTTTTTTTTTTTAACAAGAGAAATGAGATACAATCAAAATCATTTGTGATTTATTTTTCTGCTTCAGAATGAACAAAAATTACCACCCACATCTTAGCCAAGGTAATAAGTTTATCATGTCAGTGGCAATAACTGAACAATTATTCCCTTCAGTGTTTTAATGATGAAAGTGGCATTTCATTTATCTGCTTATATTGTGCTTCTGTCTCGTAAATAAGAAATCATTGATTTTACTTCCTTTATGGAAACAGTATGCAATATAATAACAACTATTACAGTCAGCCATGGTTTGTTATATGTCAAAATAATTATTAGTGCAAGTTCACACATTCTAATCAGAATTATTTATTAAGAATATAACTTTTAATGAATATTATTTTTAAACAGATTTTACATTTCCTTTTCTAATTATTATTTCAGCAACACCAGGCCTATTGGTTTGGCATTAAAAATCATAATAATTGAGGGGCACACTCTTAATCTACAAATAGAAAGACAGAAATATATACAGTAGGTGTGCGAAAAATAGTTGTAGTTATTCTCATTTGCATAACGAATTAACAAATTTATCCAAAATCTATTAATTAGCTTAAAAAGCTAATGAACAAAGAATAAAATGTAGTTTCTCTATTTAATAGATAGGATAAACTAAATATTAGTTTGTTTAGTTAATGAGCCATTATGAAAACAAAATACATACCCTCATTTGTTAGGTAATATTATCACAACTGGGTTATGTAAGGGTTAAAACGCAGAGTTTCGGGGTTGATCGTGAATGAACGCATTTCAGACAAACTCGTTTAGTAGTTTTGCAAACCGATAATGAAAACAAATTTGTGCACATCTTGTCTGTAGTCTCTCAACTGTATAATTGTTTAGATATTTGCCTCGCCGTGGGCAATATTAATTAAAAACCTCTGCAGCTTCTCCAGTTAATATTTTATTCTGTGAAGTTTATTAATTAACCTATGCAGCTTCTTGAGTTAATATTTTATTCTATGAAGCTGATTCATTAAAAAGGGACATTTTAATACAAAAAAAATATTCTATCATTTGTTAGCACTGGAAAGCTAGCAGCTCACGATGATTAGTTGCTATGTGCAACTGTTATTTCTGATTTGTTTATCAGCCATATTCTGCTTGGGAGCTGCAATGCATGCAGTTCCTGAACAAGGCTTTACCCATGTGTTTAACCCTTGTGCCTTGGTGAAGTAAATAGGCTAAGTTTACATTGCGGACAGATCTCCAATAAAATGGTTGCTGAAAAAAATAACACCATGCTGCATTTAACAAACCTGTCAGATTTAAAAAAAAATTCTAGCCAAATTTCTGCAGCAGAAGTTTATTTTCCTCTTCCATTAGAGTCACTGGTAGCCAAAAACTTTATTTGTGCTCATCTTAAATTGTGACCATTAAATGTTTGTAATGTGTTGTCAATGAACAACAAAGCTTCTTCCACCAAGGGCTAGATTTATCAAAGGCTAGGCGAACTCTGTATGTGCTTCACCTGTAACTGCGCCCCAGCTCGCCTCCGGAGAAGCGCACATGTGCGCCTGAATTTATAAAAAAAATAGACGTAACTTTGCGCAGTCGAGCTGGGGCGTAATAATGATACATTACTCCCTATTTATCACAGTACATCCCTATAAATATTTACGCCGCCATGTTTTGATTATTAAAGAAGCATTTTTTAGGTAACTATTTAGCTTATATTTATATTATATAATGTTTCTGTGTTGTTTTTGCCATATGTTGATAATTTAAGATCGCAAAAATAAATATATAAATATTTCGATATACCATATGCGCCTGTGGAAGCGCAAATTTCTGGCAATAACAGTCTCTTCTTGGCGCTGAGCCTTTGAAAAATTAGTTAAAAGGAAAAAGTACTGCATCACAAGATGTAAAAGCATGTATTATAATAGTGTTCGCCTCAGTCTGTATGGCGAAATATATAACACGCAATTGAAGCCAAAATTTCAGTTCCCTATCGGCGCAAAGCAATGATAAATAAGAAACTGGGTGTATTTGTAGGTCAGGCTGTTAAATTTCGCCTATTACTAATGTGCATTGTTTATGCTAATGTGTAATGCGCCTAGGCGAATGCAAGCGGAGTGCGAAGAAGTTTCTTTAGGATTTGCGCAATAATAGGTACAGAGTGCTTTGATGAATATGATGATCAGTTCGTATGCACTATTTTGAACGGAATTAAACGAGAATGGCTTTGATAAATCTACCCCCAAGTGTAAACGGTAAAAATGTTCTTTACTACAGAAAATCCTTTATCTA
This sequence comes from Bombina bombina, assembly GCF_027579735.1. Classification (NCBI taxonomy): domain Eukaryota; kingdom Metazoa; phylum Chordata; class Amphibia; order Anura; family Bombinatoridae; genus Bombina; species Bombina bombina. Next base: position 878,247,450 of record NC_069503.1, on the reverse strand, counting down.
GACTGCTTGGGACCAGAAATGTTTTGGATTTAGGAATAGTTTGGATTTTGGAATATTTGCATCTTTAAAATGGGACAGGGGATGAAATCAAGTGTACACAACATTATCATATCGTTTATGCAATATTTACATATCATAATACAGCTTATACATGTAACCTAAAGGTAGTTTTATATCATTTTTTAATACTTTTGTATACACAGTATCCTCAAACAGTACTGTGCCCAGAAAGGTAATATTTCGTTTTAAATAAATATAGGCTATTATTTTCATTTTAGAACAAATAAAAGTAATTTTTGATCATTTTATTTTTAAAAAAAAAATATTAATTAAAAAATTTGAATTTCAGAATAAGTTTGGATTTTGGAATTCCAGATTTGGGGATATTTAGCTGTAGTACTTTTTAAAGTTTGTATAATACATATCTGAGAATTGTGTTAGCTCTAATATTTTTATATTAAAGGAACACTGAACCCAAATTTTTTTTTTTCGTTCTCTTGCTATCTTCAATTTTTCTTCGTTCTCTTGCTATCTTTATTTGAAAAAGAAGGCATATAAGCTAAGGAGCCAGCCAATTTTTTGGTTCAGAACCCTGGACAGCACTTGTTGATTGGTGGGTGAATTTATCCAACAATCAGCAAGAACAACCCAGGTTGTTCACCAAAAATGGCCCGGCATTTAAACTTGGTTTTCAAATAAAGATACCAAGAGAATGAAGAAAATTTGATAATAGGAGTAAATTAGAAAGTTGCTTAAAATTGCATGCTCTATCTGAATCACAAAAGAAAAAAAATTGGGTTCAGTGTCCCTTTAAAGGGACATTAAAAACTAAATACATGCTAGATAGAATGATGCATTCAAAGAAAAGATTAGTCCATGACTAACATGTAGATTTTTTTTTTTTTAAAGTTTCATTAGTTGTTTAAATAGTGAGAAAATAAGTGTAAAGTTTGAGGCCTAGATTTAGAGTTCGGCGGTAGCCGTCAAAACCAGCGTTAGAGGCTCCTAACGCTGGTTTTGGGCGCCCGCTGGTATTTGGAGTCAGTGATTAAAGGGTCTAACGCTCACTTTTCAGCCGCGACTTTTCCATACCGCAGATCCCCCTACGCCATTTGCGTAGCCTATCTTTTCAATGGGATCTTTCTAACGCTGGTATTTAGAGTCGTTTCTGCAGTGAGCGTTAGAGCTCTAACGACAAGATTCCAGCCGCCTGAAAATAGCAGGAGTTAAGAGCTTTCTGGCTAACGCCGGTTTATAAAGCTCTTAACTACTGTACCCTAAAGTACACTAACACCCATAAACTACCTATGTACCCCTAAACCGAGGTCCCCCCACATCGCCGCCACTCGATTAAAATTTTTAACCCCTAATCTGCCGACCGCCACCTACGTTATACTTATGTACCCCTAATCTGCTGCCCCTAACACCGCCGACCCCTGTATTATATCTATTAACCCCTAACTTGCCCCCCACAACGTCGCCGCAAGCTACTTAAAATAATTAACCCCTAATCTTCCGACCGCAAATCGCCGCCACCTACGTTATCCCTATGTACCCCTAATCTGCTACCCCTAACATCGCCGACCCCTATGTTATATTTATTAACCCCTAATCTGCCCCCCACAACGTCGCCGACACCTACCTACACTTATTAACCCCTAATCTGCCGACCGGAGCTCACCGCTATTCTAATAAATGTATTAACCCCTAAAGCTAAGTCTAACCCTAACACTAACACCCCCCTAAGTTAAATATAATTTTTATCTAACGAAATAAATTAACTCTTATTAAATAAATAATTCCTATTTAAAGCTAAATACTTACCTGTAAAATAAATCCTAATATAGCTACAATATAAATTATAATTATATTATACCTATTTTAGGATTAATATTTATTTTACAGGCAACTTTGTAATTATTTTAACCAGGTACAATAGCTATTAAATAGTTAAGAACTATTTAATAGTTACCTAGTTAAAATAATTACAAATTTACCTGTAAAAAAAATCCTAACCTAAGATATAATTAAACCTAACACTACCCTATCAATAAAATAATTAAATAAACTACCTACAATTACCTACAATTAACCTAACACTACACTATCAATAAATTAATTAAACACAATTGCTACAAATAAATAAAATTAAATAAACTATCTAAAGTACAAAAAATAAAAAAGAACTAAGTTACAGAAAATAATAAAATATTTACAAACATAAGAAAAATATTACAACAATTTTAAACTAATTACACCTACTCTAAGCCCCCTAATAAAATAACAAAGCCCCCCAAAATAAAAAATTCCCTACCCTATTCTAAAATACAAATATTACAAGCTCTTTTACCTTACCAGCCCTGAACAGGGCCCTTTGCGGGGCATGCCCCAAGAATTTCAGCTCTTTTGCCTGTAAAAAAAAACATACTATACCCCCCCCCCCAACATTACAACCCACCACCCACATACCCCTAATCTAACCCAAACCCCCCTTAAATAAACCTAACACTACCCCCCTGATGATCTTCCTACCTTGTCTTCACCATGCCAGGTTCACCGATCCGTCCTGGCTCCAAGATCTTCATCCAACCCAAGCGGGGGCTAGACATCCACTGAAGAAGTCCAGAAGAGGGTCCAAAGTCTTCCTCCTATCCGGCAAGAAGAGGACATCCGGACCGGCAAACATCTTCTCCAAGCGGCATCTTCTATCTTCTTCCATCCGATGACGACCGGCTCCATCTTGAAGACCTCCAGCGCGGATCCATCCTCTTCTTCCGACGACTAGACGACGAATGACGGTTCCTTTAAGGGACGTCATCCAAGATGGCGTCCCTCGAATTCCGATTGGCTGATAGGATTCTATCAGCCAATCGGAATTAAGGTAGGAATTTTCTGATTGGCTGATGGAATCAGCCAATCAGAATATAGTTCAATCCGATTGGCTGATCCAATCAGCCAATCAGATTGAGCTCGCATTCTATTGGCTGATCGGAACAGCCAATAGAATGCGAGCTCAATCTGATTGGCTGATTGGATCAGCCAATCGGATTGAACTATATTCTGATTGGCTGATTCCATCAGCCAATCAGAAAATTCCTACCTTAATTCCGATTGGCTGATAGAATCCTATCAGCCAATCGGAATTCGAGGGACGCCATCTTGGATGACGTCCCTTAAAGGAACCGTCATTCGTCGTCTAGTCGTCGGAAGAAGAGGATGGATCCGCGCTGGAGGTCTTCAAGATGGAGCCGGTCGTCATCGGATGGAAGAAGATAGAAGATGCCGCTTGGAGAAGATGTTTGCCGGTCCGGATGTCCTCTTCTTGCCGGATAGGAGGAAGACTTTGGACCCTCTTCTGGACTTCTTCAGTGGATGTCTAGCCCCCGCTTGGGTTGGATGAAGATCTTGGAGCCAGGACGGATCGGTGAACCTGGCATGGTGAAGACAAGGTAGGAAGATCATCAGGGGGGTAGTGTTAGGTTTATTTAAGGGTGGTTTGGGTTAGATTAGGGGTATGTGGGTGGTGGGTTGTAATGTTGGGGGGGGGGTATAGTATGTTTTTTTTTACAGGCAAAAGAGCTGAAATTCTTGGGGCATGCCCCGCAAAGGGCCCTGTTCAGGGCTGGTAAGGTAAAAGAGCTTGTAATATTTGTATTTTAGAATAGGGTAGGGAACTTTTTATTTTGGGGGGCTTTGTTATTTTATTAGGGGGCTTAGAGTAGGTGTAATTAGTTTAAAATTGTTGTAATATTTTTCTTATGTTTGTAAATATTTTATTATTTTCTGTAACTTAGTTCTTTTTTATTTTTTGTACTTTAGATAGTTTATTTAATTTTATTTATTTGTAGCAATTGTGTTTAATTAATTTATTGATAGTGTAGTGTTAGGTTAATTGTAGGTAATTGTAGGTAGTTTATTTAATTATTTTATTGATAGGGTAGTGTTAGGTTTAATTATATCTTAGGTTAGGATTTATTTTACAGGTAAATTTGTAATTATTTTAACTAGGTAACTATTAAATAGTTCTTAACTATTTAATAGCTATTGTACCTGGTTAAAATAATTACAAAGTTGCCTGTAAAATAAATATTAATCCTAAAATAGGTATAATATAATTATAATTTATATTGTAGCTATATTAGGATTTATTTTACAGGTAAGTATTTAGCTTTAAATAGGAATTATTTATTTAATAAGAGTTAATTTATTTCGTTAGATAAAAATTATATTTAACTTAGGGGGGTGTTAGTGTTAGGGTTAGACTTAGCTTTAGGGGTTAATACATTTATTAGAATAGCGGTGAGCTCCGGTCGGCAGATTAGGGGTTAATAATTGAAGGTAGGTGTCGGCGATGTTAGGGAGGGCAGATTAGGGGTTAATACTATTTATGATAGGGTTAGTGAGGCGGATTAGGGGTTAATAACTTTATTATAGTAGCGCTCAGGTCCGCTCGGCAGATTAGGGGTTAATAAGTGTAGGTAGGTGTCGGCGACGTTGTGGGGGGCAGATTAGGGGTTAATAAATATAACATAGGGGTCGGCGATGTTAGGGCAGCAGATTAGGGGTACATAGGGATAACGTAGGTGGCGGCGGTTTACGGAGCGGCAGATTAGGGGTTAAAAGTGTAATGCAGGGGTCAGCGATAGCGGGGGCGGCAGATTAGGGGTTAATAAGTGTAAGGTTAGGGGTGTTTAGACTCGGGGTACATGTTAGGGTGTTAGGTGCAGACTTAGGAGGTGTTTCCCCATAGGAAACAATGGGGCTGCGTTAGGAGCTGAACGCTGCTTTTTTGCAGGTGTTAGGTTTTTTTTCAGCTCAAACAGCCCCATTGTTTCCTATGGGAGAATCGTGCACGAGCACGTTTTTGATGCCGGCCGCGTCCGTAAGCAACTCTGGTATCGAGAGTTGCATTTGCGGTAAAAATGCTCTACGCTCCTTTTTTGGAGCCTAACGCAGCATTTGTTTGAACTCTCGATACCAGAGTTAAATTTATGGTGCGGCCAGAAAAAAACCCGCGGAGTGTTAACAGCCCTTTTACCGCCGAACTCTAAATCTAGGCCTGAGTGTCTATAAAACAATGGGAGCTGCCATGTTGTAACTTGTGTTACCTTCTCTGCTGTGGCCAATTAGAGACAGTTATAAATAGGTCACTAGAGTGTGCAGCCAATGGCTGTGCTGGATTTAACAGTGTTCTGCACTTCCATTTCTAACAGGAACTGAAAAGCTCACAATTTCAGAATGGAATTACAGGCAAAGAGGACAAAATAAATAATGAAAATATATTGCAGAGTTGTTTAATATATACAATTTATCATTTTATATTACCATCTCAAAGTGTTTAATGTCCCTTTAAGGGCCAGATTACGAGTGGAGTGCAAATTTATGCGCGCAAGCAATATTGAGTGTTCATGGTTGTTTGCACGCAGATTAAATTGCACTCATATTACGAGTTGAAAGTAAACGTGATTGCGTGAGTGCAATCGCGATTTACGCTAGAATGATTACCATGTATTTAAATGTTTTGCGAAAATAAAAAGTTGCACAAAAACACATCAAAACATTACAAAGTACATTTACACTCATTGTAACACCATCTAATAACAATTACTAAATAAATATATTACACATAAAAGTTATAAGTGCTCAAAGATATGAGGTCTCAGGTGTTAGGAAAAAAGACAGGCAAAGGGGTTTAACATAGAGATACAAACATATACATGTCTAAGTATATGTCAATATAAGGTTAATGGAAATACTTTTAAACAATTTAATACACTCAAGCAGGTAAAGTGAATAGTTGGGAACAAATTAAAAAGGGGAGAGATTTTTTGAGTAAACTGTCCCTTTAATCCTGATCTCAACCTAATTAAGATGCTGTGGGAGGACCTCCAGAGAGTAATTCATATACAAAACTATTGCTGAACTGAAACAATGTTGGAAAGATGAATGTCCTTAATTCCTTTAACCCTCTTGTAGGTCTTATCCCCAACTACAGTAAATGTTTGGTTGAGGTTATTGCTACCAAAGGAGAGTCAACTAGTTATTAAATCAAAAGGTACTTCTCCAGTCTGCACTGTTTACATGATGTGTTCAATAAAGACATGAAAATGTATAAGAGTTTGTGTTATTCGTTTAAGTAAACTATGTTTGTCTACTCTTGTGGCTTTGGTGAATTTTATGACCAATTTATACAGATATGACGGTTTCACAAACTTCAAAACTTTGGAAAACAGAAGTTTTTAATTTCAATTTTATACAAACAGCTGTGAAATATGAAGGAAAATATAACCCATAATTATGACTTGATATGGAAAGTTGAAAACAGTATTGTATAAACATAAATCAAGCATCTGTAGTACAGAGCAAAACAAGAAAAAGCTGCTATATATTAATCCACACTAATTTAATATTATATTGGTGGCTTTTTACTGTAATAATATTTTCTTGAAGACTGGTATACTGTTAAAATGTTCCTAGTGCAAATGATACACAGTCTTTTGTACGTTATTTTATTTTTTTAAATGCCACATCATGAGACTATCAAAAATCAATTTATAATTTGAAGCTTCTTAATAAAAAGTTAAAAAAAATTATCTCAAATTAAAATGAGCAAATTTGCCGGTTGCGGGAGCACAAAAATTAACCAGCCATTACAAATTAATTAGCGCTCCAAAATTTAACCAGAGATTAGATCGCTGGTTAATTTTCTAAAGTGCCCCAAATGCCCTCAAAATAGAGAGCATTGTAGTTTTTTATAAAAAAAACTGCACTAGGCATTTTTGGGGCCTTAAAGGGCCATGAAACCCACATTTTTTCTTTCATGATTTAGAAAGAGAATGCAATTGTAAACATCTTTCTAATTTACTTATATTATCTAATTTGTTTTATTCTCTTGATATTCTTTGCTGAAAAGCATATCTAGATATGCTCAGTAGCTGTTGATTGGTTGCTGCACATAGAAGCCTCATGTGATTGGCTCACCATGTGGATTGCTTTGTCTTCAACTAAGGATATATAAAAATGAAGCAAAATAAATAATAGAAATAAATTGTAATGTTGTTTACATTTGTATTCTCTATCTGAATCATGAAAGAAAGATTTTGGGTTTATTGGCCCTTTAAAGTTGGTGGGAGTGGGGTGTTAGAAAAAAAACAGCACTGAAAAGTGCCTTTATATTGCGGTCTATAGGAACTGTGTGTTCCCATAGACTACAATCTAAATATATACAGTATGTATATGCTGAAATACATATATATTTATGTGTTATTATGTGTATATAGTCATATACATATACAGTATATTTAAAAATGCTGCCCATCGCTGCGTTACTTACCCCCTTTGCTGCTCGAGGTTCTGATGCCCTCTGTGACAGCATCAAAACAAGGCGCCCATTGGAGTAGGGTGACCATATTGTCGCTTTAAAAAGGGACACATATGAAAAATACTTATGTCAGGGCTGTTTTCAGGGCTGTTTAAAGAAATGTTTTGTATAAGAACCCTGACATGTATTTTTCGTATGTGTCCCTTTTTAAAGGGGCGATATGGTCACCCTCATTGGAGCCTATGGAAGCGCGTTCTCGTGATCTTATCAGGCCCTTAGTGTCACAAAACCTGTGATAACTTATTATTGAAAGGAATTTTGCAAATATGTGTTTGCTGTAAAAGTACTTCTAAAAATTTTGAAATGTGTGCAACTGCACATTTCAGATTTTACTTATGCCTCTCTTGCTGCATTACATTTTGTCAGACAATTACTGATGTCTTATAAAAGTTTAAAAAAATATATGCATTTAATCATACTGTGCCCATAAATTTGGACAAATATTTATACATTGCCCTTTTCTGTTGATTTGCTCCTTTTGCCACCATACATAATATTTAGAATTAGCTATCCTCCTAAATTCAAATATAATAAGTGTATCAAAAGATTGGTTGCTTGATAATAAAAGCGGTTTGTTTTTATACATCCCAAGATGAGCTACAACACTACCTAATGAAAGAGAAAATATTTAAACCATGCAATTCATATTATAGAAATATAACATGATTATTTTAATGTTATAACTCAGCAAGGATTTGGGTTGTTAAAAATGATTCATCCTGGCAGGAAACTGTAATGTTTATTGAACCCTAATGTGTACACAATTTACATTCAAGAAGTAAATTACGTAAACAAGATATATATTTATTGTATTGTGTGCAAATTAGAACTGAGCCATAACAAACCCCACAGCAGAAAGAACTAGCAAAATAGAAATACAAAATAATACTATAAAAACAACAGTATTTAGATGCAAACAAGATGACGGGTTCCTTAAAAAAATTAAGTATATGTATATTTACATGTTCCATATATACCTCATTTTCACCTAGATTACGAGTTTTGCGTTACAGTGCAGCCATTACGCTGGAATGATTTGAACAGCCAATAGGATTTCAGTAGCTCTCATCCTATTGGCTGTTTTGAACGGCCAATAGGATTTCAGAAGCTCTCATCCTATTGGCTGATTTGAATTTGAAGAATCAAATCAGCCAATAGGAATGCAAGGTAAGCCATTTTGATATGGGTACCTTGCATTGAAGCTTCAGTCTACGGCAGTGACTGTATGTAGAGGATGCTCCGCTCAGGATAGCATCGGCTTGCAGGATAGCTCCGCGCCACCGGGATGAAGATAGAAGATAGAAGATGCCTCTGGGATGGATGAAGATGTCCCTGTCTGGAAGAAGACTTCTCGTCACCTGGATGAGGACTTCTCGCCACCTGAATGGAGAGGGATGTCCGGACTTCAGGAACCGTGAGTAGATATTCTGGGGATAGTATTAGTTGGGGTTTTTTTGGGGGGGTTTATTTCAGATTTGGGCTTTGGACGAATTGTAAAAGAGCTGAATGCCCTTTTAAGGGCAGTGCAAAAGAACTGAATGCCATTTTAAGGGCAATGCCCATACAAATGCCCCTTTAGGGGCAATGGGTAGCTTAGGTTTTTTTTAGAGTTAGGTTTTTTATTTTGGGGGGTTGGTTGGGTGGTGGCTTTTACTGTTGGGGGGACTTTGTATTTTTTTACAGGTAAAAGAGCATTTTAACTTAGGGCAATGCCCTACAAAAGGCCCTTTTAAGGGCTATTGGTAGTTTATTGTAGGCTAGGGGGTGTTTTTATTTTGGGGAGCTTTTTTATTTTTTTAGGGCTATTAGATTAGGTGTTTTTATTTTTGATAATTTAGTTTATTATTTTTTCTTAGTGTTTTTTATTTTTCGTAATTTAGTGTGGGTTTTTGTAATGTTAGATTTTTTAAAAATTTTCGTAGGATGTTATTTTTAAATTTGTAATTTTTTTAATTTTATTAGAATAGTAAAGTTAAGTTAATTTATAGTTTAATTTTAGGTTTTATCTCACAGGTAAGATTTTATTTATTTAAATATAGTTATATTGTAATTTTAATTTAAAGTTATGGGGGTGTTAAGTTTAGGGGTTAATAGTTTAATTTAGTGTTTGCAACGTGGGAGGCCGAAAGATTTAGGGGTTAATAGGTTTATTTAGTGGCGGCGATGTGGGAGCCTGGAGGTTTAGGGGTTAATAGGTTGATTTAGTGGCGGCGATGTGGGAGCCTGGAGGTTTAGGGGTTAATTTAATAGGTTGATTTAGAGGCGGTTTAGGGGTCAATAACTTTATTATAGTGTTGGCGATGTCGGGAAGCGGGGGATTAGGGGTTAATAACTTTTTTAGTCTCGGCGATGTCGGGGAGCGGTGGATTAGGGGTGTTTAGACTAGGGTTTTATGTTAGGGTGTTAGGTTTAAACATAACTTTCTTTCCCCATAGACATCAATGGGGTTGCACTACGACGATCGCCATTCCGCACTTCAGGTGTTAGTTTTTTTTTCTAACACTCTCGCCCCATTGATGGGGAAAAGCGTGCACGTCCAATCAGCCCTCGGCTTTTGTGCGGTATGTAGCTAAACGCACCATAACGCACAGCAGAAGGAGGCTTTTCAGTAATTTGCAATGACAGTGCTATGGAGAGTGAAATAACGCAATTTTTTTGACGTTAGTTTAGCGCAAAACGCGTAATCTAGGCGTTTGTTTGGCTGCTCTAAATTAGAACATCTGTCACACAGGGCTTTTCAGATAAAGATTTGCTATCTAATACTGGGACACAAGTTGCATTTTTTAATCCTTTCTTCCACCTTTAAACTTTGATCTTTTCCCATACATCCTGGCTGCCATGTCATTGCTCTAAACACAGCATCTAGGCGCAGAGCTCTCCTCCCTACACTGCTATCTTTAAAGGGACAGTATAAACTAATTTTCATATAACTGCATGTAATAGACACCACTATAAAGAATAATATGCACAGATACTGATATAAAAATCCAGTATAATACCTTTTAAACACTTACTTAGAAGCTTCCAGTTTAGCTCTGTTTAAAAGGTTACTTGAACACCCACTTCAAGTGAGAAATATCAGACACTCCCCAACTCCCCCTTACTTTGCAAATGAAAAAGAACCTTTACACAAACAGAAGCAAGCTGGAGTAGGTATATGTCGGTATTCTCCTAAAACTTTGGGGTTTGGTTAGGAGTCTGAAAATCAGTGCAATGTTATTTAGAAATAAGCAAATATACAGTATATATATATATATATATATATATATATATATATATATATATATATATATATATATATATATATATATATATATAGATCATCTACAAACCATTTATGCAAAGGAAAAACTAGTGTATAATGTCCCTTTAACTCAGTAATGGGCAACAATCCTGAGGTTATTTTTAAGAAAAATTTTAGTTTAAAAAATCTCTTTTTGTAAGTGCATTTTATTTCATTCTATTGCCTAAATAGTAAATAATACTTTTAAATGAGTCGCGGTTTCACTCTTTGTTTTTATTTTTAGATATCTAATTTAACTGCCCATTCTCTTCAGTCCCCTCTTGCCCAGAAAAGAATATCTGGGGTAAAAACTAGGGAGCTTTAAGGGTCATGCACCTGTAAGCATATATCTGACATAAAGTAGTAGGGGGCTGCATCTATCCTGTAATGGCATATGTGTGCATACCTGGCATAAGAAGGGTGAAAAAGACCATGCATCTGGTCTGTGTCTGAAAGATACATATATGCACAGCATAAGGGAGGTACAAGTGGTCATGTAAGTGTTGTGTAGTGTACTGTGGTCATATTCTGGCATAAGAGATGCAGTGAGCTATGAATCTGATCGGTAGTATAATTATAGTGTAATATGGGCATATATATGATATACACTCACACATGCAGTGTAAAGTGTGCAAACCATTTGCAGCAGTGGTGTATTTAGGTTTGTGCTGCCCTAGGCACTCAAAATTCTGCTGCCCCCCAAATAACCCCCCATAATATTTTTTGGTCAGGAAGTAATTTTTATTTTCTCAGTGGCATTTCCAGTATGTTCACAAGGACTTGCAAAACACTTGCATACACACAGTTCTACATATACACACACGTACAAACACATATACGCATAAAGGCAGTAGCTGGCTAAATAAATGAAAGGTGAGATACCTCTAAACTGTAAGCTTCATGGCCACTGTCTTATTATAGCCCCTAGAATATAAGCTCTTTGGGCAAAATCTCTCATGATATACCTGTATAATACTTCTAAAATAACTGTAAGCTTCTTACAAATATAGCCACAAAAATGTGCTGCCCCCCTCCAATATGCCACCCTAGGGAAGTGCCTTGTTTGCCTAGGTGATAAATTCGCCCCTGCTTTTCAGGAATAAGAAAAACTGTGTGTGGCATCTAAAAGCTCAGTGCAACTTCTGTAGGGTTATTGGCTGCTAAAGGAACAATTCAGATATGTGGTTTGCATGTATAGTGAGCATGCACAAATATAATTTGTATGATGATTTGAGATTGACAAGAAGGTTACTTGTTAATCATACATAAAATGTGTCTTTTTCTGATATGAGATTTTAACTAAATATTGAAATGTATAAATTCCATTTGTACGTGAAATTCCACTTCTATTTATTTAGCAAGCATAGGCTACTGTAATGCACAACTAAATTGAATAAATCTGATTATATGCTTCAAGCCAAGTAGTTAATCCCACATAGTATTACTTACAGCTTTTAACTAACAAAACTAGAGCAAAAGTATGTTTCATTATTTATGCATTTATTTTATCATTTGGTTATTTGTTATATCTTGATTGTTTCGGTAACGTCCAGACTTTTTTCATTGTGATCTGTGATTGTAAAATTATTGTAAAGACTTCATTCAACATGGGGCATAACTAGATGTCACTGGGCCCCAAGGTAAAGGCTGTGGTGGGGCCCTCCAAATTACCCTTTCTTACTTTATTCAGCAGAAACTGAGCTGGCAAACACATATGGTCTCTGTGAGTCAAACTTCCACCTTGGTTAGTCCGCACCAAGTAGGATATGCACTTTCTGTATAATTATGGGGGCAGGAATTTCTGTACAGAAACACTATTGCAGTCATCTTTCAAACCCTGTCACCATATGTGTAAAGGCAAATCCAATCAGGGACATATTTTACTTATTAATTTACTTACTATGTTCAGTATAAACCTATAAAACTATTGATCTTTAAATTCTCTTCATTATTTTAGAAAAATGTATGATATCAAATTAATAACAGCTTTTCATATTTAAGCCCATTCCAATCCATTAGAAAACTTACAAGAACCCACTTTTTGTGCAATTTCACAGAACTATGGAATTTGAGGCTGGTATTCCAGGCCATCGGATAATTTTTCAACAAATTTTGGACTTTCAATTTCAAAAGATTTTTTTAGCGATTGAAAACTTAAAAACATAAGAATGTGCATTTAAGACTACTATGACATGTTTTGACTTTTCAGCATCATAATCGTTAAAATTAGTTACAATTCTACCAAATTAATTAAATTTTACATGAGCTGATATTCATGGTTAAATGAAAAACAAAATCTAGATTCAAACACATTGGGCAGTTGTTGCAAATATTGAATTAATTATCTGTAATATTATATTTTTCTTTCGCTCATGTATCTTTTGCTTTAGTGAAAATTCTCGGTGAAAATCTCCTTGAGAATCCTGTCATACTTGCAGTGACAGTTTCAGCAACTTATTAATAGCGTGATTTTTATCCTGATTAAAGTGATGGTAAAAGTGTTAACAAACACTAGGATTTACCATCAATTAAAATAACCTCAAGTTTCTGTCATCAATTACTAAAATGGGTGCTTAACTCACCCTTTCTGTGCTTTTCTTCAATGAGGTGACGTTTCCACATTTAAACCTATAGCCATGTGTGTCAGTTAACATCCTAGCATGTCTAGAGGTGGAAACGTCACCTCATTGATAAAGGAGCGTTGTGCCGTGAGCAGCCACAGGCACTGATTTTAGCGATATACTTCAGCACAGAAAGGGTGAGTTTAGCACCTGTTTTTTAGTAATTGATGACAGAAACTAGAGTTTATTTCATACTAATCACTTTCACCAGTAATCTTAGGAACGTTTTGCACTCACTATTTGAATCTTTGATATTCATCCATTTTGGGGCAATTTCTGATTTGTGTGATCTTCCTATTTGAATTAACTGCTCAATATTGAGAATACCCATTACTTCCTCAGTAAATTCTGGGTACATCTTAATTCAGCTACAAAACACCTATTTGTAAATCAGACTCTTAAATTATGCCATAGTGGTAACACATATGTGGGTGAACTACCTAAAGAGGTAGGATTCCAGTGGATTGGAGAACGGATGATGAAGAGTTGCTAAATTTGATAGAAGGGAGTTTTCAATATGTGAAAAAAATATTTTGGAAACACATATGAAAGAAGAGTAAGCTTGATACATGTGTATGTGAACTCCATTTAACGTCTCACAAAGAAAACCTGTCCGCACCCTTGCAGGGCCTCCAGAGAAGCATTAGCTGCCGGAATTTAAGATTGCTTGTGCCCCCCAGCTTGTTATCTGATGTCTGCAATTTCTGAGGTCGCAGGCGGATTAAGAAGCAGCAGTCGTGCAACCAGTTCTTCTTAACTTTTGGTTGCAGGTTATTAATAATAATAATAATAATAATAATAATAATAATAATATTAGTTATTTGTAGAGCGCCAACAGATTGTTCACATGAGCAAGCCTGCAGCAGAACAGCTGATTACTAAACTTCATAAAAAGTGTTCTCTGTTTTCACATCAGTCATTTTTGGATAGTTTAATAGCAAATCTTTATAGATATGTATATACAGACAGTGAGAGCAGAGTAGGATGAAGAAATCTATAAATACTTAGAAGTTTTGCCATTTTCAACAAATCTCAAAACAACTTAAACTATTTGGCATTTTCTTCTATTTAAGTGGATAAAGCATGCATTAGAGAGGAGAAATTCTTTCAACACATATCAGTCTCCTGAACATAAAGATTTAAATGTGCATAAATATAAATGTAGTTGATAAGAATGCTGTATTTTTTTTAGTATGTGTATATAACAGCATCAAATGACTCCAACAGTGAAGTAGGTTTAAATTCAAATTAAAACTCCTGAGACAGCTAAATTAAATAGACAATATAAATTCTCTTAAAGGGACATTCCGGTCAAAAATTCAATGCATATAGATGAATTACATATTTGAATAGAAACATATTTGCAATATACATGTATTACCAAAAATGCTTCTAGTAAAAGTTATCAATGTTTTAGTGTTAGCATATTTCGCTGTACGTGTATGGGAAGCATAGCTAGATATTCTCAGTGCACAGCATTTTAAATACTGCAGCTGCTCAGAGCACCAGTGCAGCTTGCACCATGTTAAGAAATTGAGTCATTACCAGATGGTACAAGCACCTTAGTCTCTCTGAGCAAGTGCTTTTTTTTAAAATGCTGGTGCACGGTGCATACTTAAATATACTTTTGAAACAGTTATAGATTTTATTAGAAGCATTTTTGGCAATACATGTATATTACAAAAATGCTTCTATTCAAAACTGAAATGCATCCATATGGGTTCCAATTTTAGCTTGAATGCCCCTTTAAGGAGTAATGAACACTTTGCATGTGATTGTTTATAACAGCATCTTCTTTGCTCTAAATGTTTCAAATATCTTTTTATACACAGAAAAAAACGCTTTAAAGTAAGTAAGGAATCGATCTGAGAGTTATAAATGTGTGGAAAGCCTAGCCTGCAAAACAGACAGAAATGTACTGTATATATATATATATTGGATGCTATTTTATAATGTACAGTAAATAACTTGTGACAAAGAGCAACCATTTTGTAATGTACAGTAAATAACTTGTGACAAAGAGCAACCATTTTGTAATGTACAGTAAATAACTTGTGACAAAGAGCAACCATTTTGTAATGTACAGTAAATAACTTGTGACAAAGAGCAACCATTTTGTAATGTACAATTAATCACTTGTGGCATAAGGAGATTCATTGGTCTAAATCAACTTTATCTGGAGTTGATGTTGCCTGAGACAGTGATTTTGCTACTATGGGGCCGATTTATCAAATGTCTGTCCGACATGATCCGATCAGCGGATCATGTCCAACAGACATCGCTGAATGCGTACGGCATTACGCTCTCCTCATTCAGCATTGCACAAGCAGTTCTGGTGAACTGCTGGTGCAACGCCGCCCCCTGCAGATTTGCGGCCCATTGGCCGCCAGCAGGGGGTATCAATCAACCTGATCGTATTGGATCAGAGCAGGCAGACAGGTTATGGAGCAGCGGTCTTTACACGGGGCATCAAGCTCCATACGGAGCTTGATAAATAGGCCCCTATGACTCTTTTTTCACAGGCAACTGGTGCAATAAATGCAAAAATGGAGTTCAAAATGATGCAAAATGAAATGTAAATTACAACTACATCTCAATCACTAAGTGTATATAATATGGGAAAAATGATTTCTGTCCACCATCCTGTCCCTGATGATAACTTAAATAAGGAGAGAACTTAAAGGGACATAATACCCATATGCTAAATCACTTGAAACTGATGCAGTATAACTGTAATAAGCTGACAGGAAAATATCACCTGAGCATCTCTATGTAAAAAAGGAAGATATTTTACCTCGCAATCTCCTCAGCTCACCAGAGTAAGTTCTGTGTAAAAAGTTATACTCAGCTGCTCCCAGCTGCAGGTAAAAAAAAATAAAAAAAATGAAGAAATGAACAGCAGCCAATCAGCATCAGCAGTGCTGAGGTCATGAACTCTTTTACTGTGATCTCATGAGATTTCACTTAACTCTCATGAGATTTCATTGTTACACTGAATAGGGAAATAACATGAGAGTGCACGATGCTCATCCTTTCAGCTGTCCCGGGACAGACATACTAATATGCTGCTTAGAAATCCTTTACAATGGGATGTGGCTACTGAGGAACTTTTGAGGTAAAATACATTTCTTTTTTACATAGAGATGTTCAGGTGATATTTTCTAGTCCGCTTTTTACAGCTATGCTGCATCACTTTCAAGTGTTAAAACATTTGGGTATTATGGCCCTTTAAGTGGTCCATAAAACTTCTGAAGGGTTGTTGCCCTGTTCTTGTCCATTAGACTAAGAAAAGCCTAACCTCACTGAGATTTGATTACAAGTTTTTCAATATTATTGTATTAGCAAAAAGGCTTCTAGAAATCACTGTTACTATTTCAGTGAGAGTTCTTGCTTTACATACAGCCTGTGGAGCATAGGACAGTAAGTCTTGTACATTTAAATTAATAATTTGCTTTTCGCTCAGAGTCAGCAGTGATTTGTATGTAGTCAGGGCATTGCAATGCACATCATGTGCAATGCAACAGACTTCCTGTCCAATGAGATACACATCAATGCCAGCTATGTGAGAGAAAACTGTAAATGCACAGTAAGACTTAGTGCAGAAACAGTGATAGTTTTTACTAGAAGCATTTCTTTGCTAAAACTGAATTTAATGTGCATTCCACTGTAGAATTTGCATTCAACTTTCACTGTGAAGTGAAAAAAAATAATTTTCCATACAACAGTGATATATTAAAGGGATAGGAAAATCAAAAATTAACTTCCATGATTCAGATAGAGCATGTGATTTTAAGACTCTTTTAAATCCTATTTTCAAATGTGCTCTGTTCTCTTGGTATCCCTTGTTGAAAAAGAATACGCACATATCCTATATTAGTATTAGTGGGAGCTAGCTTCTGATTGGTGCCTGCATACATTTGTCTCTTGTGATTGGCTAACTTGATGTGTTCATCTAGCTGCCAGTAGTACATTAATGTTCCTTCAGCAAAGGATAACAAGAGAATGAAGTAAATTTGATAATAGAAGTAAACTGGAAAGTTGTTTAAAATTGTATGTTCTATCCAAATCACGAAAGAAAATTTTGCGATTTCCTGTCCCTTTAATGGCATGCTTCAAACATTATACAATATGACAGAGAGCTGACTCCAGTCTATCCAGCTTCACAAGTTTCGTGAGAAATCTTCATAAATTCCAGTGTTATTTTTCCGTAAAATGGATAGAGTAAGCCTAGTAAATCAGCTACACAGAATAGCATAAAGATTGGGGAAGGTGGGAAGGCCAGTGAAGCTGGAGATCTCTTCACTAAATACAGCAGACTGTCCCCATGATGCAATAGGAATGCTGTTTGTCTGTGTCCAGAGGAAACACCACTCTAATAAACTGTCATAAAACATAGTATATACAATCTTTGGTATCAATTGTTTTTGTATTCAAGCTTGTTACTGTATAATACAGCTTAAAAGTTTCAACTTTTGTCATATTTTCTAAACTTTAAGCACTTCAATTTACTTTTTGCCGTATGACATCCCTCTTTACTGCAGTGAAAGCACGCATTAGTTAAACAATGTGGTTTGGATTTAGTGTTCCCACGCATCATCACGAAAATGTTTGCTTCAGCAATGGTGTCATTATTGTTACTGGTAACAGCTGCTGAGGTACATGGTTGTGCAAAACTTGCTGCTCAGCCATCATACAACACAGTGGTACAAAACTAATAGTAAGTGGTTTTAGTTTCTTATGCATCAAGATAAATCACATATGAGGATTTCAATCTATCCATTGCATGTTTACTGTATATTATAGTGGGGTAGGAAGGGGCGCTGAACCGCAATCTGGAAATGTATATAACTTAAGACCTTTGCATTAATTTAGATTTAGTTGGGGTAGAGAATACCAATATTAAATCTTATATGAGGTGTGATGGTAAAATAAAATAAAGTAATATAATATAATAATCTTCTATCTTTTAGTTGGGGTAAAGAATACCAATAATAAGTTCAAGGTGTGATGATAAAATAAATTAGTATAATAATCTTCTATCTTTTCAGTGATAATATAATGTGTGCTGCGTGGAAAGCTGCTTAGTGAAAGTGTTAATGAAAGTTAAAACATGCTCATTTCTCCTTGTTTATGTAAGGTTAAAAAAATAAATAATTAAATCGTGAGAGTAAATAGGTGTGAAATTAGTGTTAGAGCAGTAAGTTTAAAGTGACTTCATGTCACCAGGCAGATCTTCTGTGTATATAGTATACGTGCATTATGGATGATAATTGTTGTAGTGAAAAGTAAGTGCAAAAAAATATAGTTAAATATATTTGTGATTAAATTAGTACTGGGAACTAGGGATCCTCACAAGTCTTAGATTTTAGGTAGAAAATATGGATCCTAATTAAAAATGAGAAAAAAGGGATAGTATGCAGATTAGTGTTATAATGTTAATTTATTAAGTAAGTTCATACTAAGAAATAAAAATTTCTTACAGACATTAATAGCAATAAAATATTAAACAGTAATGTTCTAAAAATTAGATTCTAAAAACTTAATAACACCGGTGTTATAAATGCATTAAAAACTACAATTCTAATTTAAAACTACAATTCTGATAGAAAAGACTCCAATAGCTTCTAATATGTTAGATGATGGGCATATAATAAAGTGAAAACTAGTAGAGGCATAAGTTGATACAGTAACAATAAACCACTATAAATTGATAAGAGGAGTTAGTTTTCAAACACTAGTATAAATTAATATTGAAAACAATGATAAGCCTTTTCTGTGTTGGTAGTATGTAACAGGTGTTTCAAAGTGGTGTGTGTCTTATTAGACACAGTGTTGCAAGCTTTAATTAGAGGGCTTTTCCTAGCATAGGTTGATACAGTAACAATAAACCACTGCAGATTGATAAGAGTAGTTAGCTTTCATACACCAGTATGAACCAATGGTAAAAACAATGATAAGCCTTTTCTGTATTGATAGTCTGTAATGAGTGTTTTCAAAGTGTTGCAAGCTTTAATTAGAGGGCTTTTCCTAGCAGGTGTTTACCCACAGTCTTTCCTTTTTTGTAGTTCCTTTAAAAGTTTCCAATTAGAGATGTCACACAGTACCTTTATGTATAAAAAACGCTCCTCCGTGTATTCTTACTTTTCCTGTCAGTGTTTGATATATCAGCTGTCCGGTTCAGCAATAGAGTCACGTGGGTTCTTTGTGATTAATCAGAGGGTCTCCTTGTTTAAATTAAGTGCGCACTTCATTCCTTTTAAATATTTTTCAGTATGTGGCTCCTCTCGCTGTACAATAACTAACAGGGATTTCTTATTTCAAACCTCCTGTTAGAGACAACGGTCCTGGGTGCCAAGTTTGTCTGTAGCTGTAGGGTGGATCAACGCGTATCGGCAACAGAGCCTTTTTTTTTAAATTGTGTTTAATAAGACACACAACATTTTGAAAACACTCATTACAGACTATCAATACAGAAAAGCCTTATGATTGTTTTTACCATTGGTTCATACTGGTGTATGAAAGCTAACTATACTTATCAATCTGCAATGGTTTACTGTTACTGTATCAACCTATGCTAGGAAAAGCCATCTAATTAAAGCTTGCAACACTGTGTCTAATAAGACACACACCACTTTGAAACACCTGTATGTATGCCCATATTCCTGTGCACCCTTCCCTTGTTTTCAGTTTGTTTGGTTTTGAAAGCTTGCATTGTGTGGCTGTTATAGGGTCTCAGGTATTTGGAAAGGACCTTGACGTGGTACCTGAGCTTGTCCCATTTGGCCAGATGCGGTGACTAACCTTTCCATTTTTGCTTTTAAATCTTAGCTGAGAGCATGTAAGTGAGTGCTGGGTTTTCTCTGTGTGTTGTATTAATTTGTTTTGTAATTTTCCCTATGGTTCTTGCACCCAGACCTGTCTGGGGTTAACTGCTTGTCAGTGATGTGCAGTCACTAGAGGCAGGTGAGGCAGTGCTTCACCTCTCATATGGGCAAAAATATATTTTTTTTGTTGACTTTAAAAAAAAAAAAAAATTGTATTTTTTCCCCAGCATTTTTTTTTTCACAGCTATATGTTGTGCAATGAAGAGGCACAAGCAGGTCTGCCCACCATTACATAACATGCTGCGCCATCTACTGGATGAAAGTGGTTAAGATCATTGCATGGCCCATTAACTGCTTATTTGAGGCAGTCCTATTTGGGCTGAACCAATCCAGTGAGAGGCATTAGTAAATGGAACTTAAAGTTGGGGCTGGATGTTAAATGATATAAAATAAAACAAAAACGGAAAAAAACAACTTTCATTTATTTTGTTGCTGTCCTGTGAACCTGCTAGCTTTGCTAAAGTGAAAAAGAGAGTTCTGTTATTCCCCTCTAAGTGCAGTGGAATGTGCCACTGTCACTTCCTGAATCCTTACAGAGCAGGAAGAGAGAGGCACAGAGAGCACTGTTTCAGCCCCATCTTATTAAAGTAAGATTTTACTGAAAAGGATTCTGTTTGTGAAAATGATAATTTAATGAATGTGGTTTAGTGTTTTTTTTACTCTTTTACAGCAAAGGATCGTTTTTGTATTTTGTTTACTCAAACTTTACACCCACTAACTTAGCAGCTTGCCTCTGTACTGCACACTAATGTATGGTCTCATTTAGTTATAGTCTCACTTAGTCTCTGTAGCTTTGCTGTTTTATTACTTAAAAATGCAGTGGTCCCTCTCCCCCCCCCCCCGCCTTGTATGTGTGTGTGTGTGTGTGTGTGTGTGTCTCTCTATCCATCTCTCTCCATATGTGTTGTTCTCCCCCATGGTCTCTTTCTCTCTCTGTCTCTATTCCTCCCCCTCAGACTCTCTCATCCCTTATGTGTCTCTCTAACCCTCTGTGTGTGATTGTGTCTCTCTCTCTCTCTCTCACACACCCTCTGTGTGTGATTGTGTCTCTCTCTAACCCTCTGTGTGTGATTGTGTCTCTCTCTAACCCTCTGTGTGTGATTGTGTCTCTCTCTAACCCTCTGTGTGTGATTGTGTCTCTCTCTATCTCTAACCCTCTGTGTGTGATTGTGTCTCTCTCTAACCCTCTGTGTGTGATTGTGTGTCTCTCTCTCTTTCTCTCTAACCCTCTGTGTGTGATTGTGTCTCTCTCTAACCCTCTGTGTGTGATTGTGTCTCTCTCTAACCCTCTGTGTGTGATTGTGTCTCTCTCTCTCTTTCTCTCTCTCTCTAACCCTCTGTGTGTGATTGTGTCTCTCTCTCTTTCTCTCTAACCCTCTGTGTGTGATTGTGTCTCTCTCTCTCTCTCTTTCTTTCTCTCTCTAACCCTCTGTGTGTGATTGTGTCTCTCTCTCTCTCTTTCTCTCTCTCTAACCCTCTGTGTGTGATTGTGTCTCTCTCTCTCTTTCTCTCTAACCCTCTGTGTGTGATTGTCTCTCTCTCTCTTTCTCTCTCTCTAACCCTCTGTGTGTGATTGTGTCTCTCTCTAACCCTCTGTGTGTGATTGTGTCTCTCTCTTTCTCTCTCTCTCTCTAACCCTCTGTGTGTGATTGTGTCTCTTACTCTCTCTCTAACCCTCTGTGTGTGATTGTGTCTCTTGCGCTCTCTCTAACCCTCTGTGTGTGATTGTGTCTCTCTCTCTCTTTCTCTCTAACCCTCTGTGTGTGATTGTGTCTCTCTCTTTCTTTCTCTCTCTCTCTAACCC
The DNA here is from genome assembly GCF_027579735.1 of Bombina bombina. Classification (NCBI taxonomy): domain Eukaryota; kingdom Metazoa; phylum Chordata; class Amphibia; order Anura; family Bombinatoridae; genus Bombina; species Bombina bombina. Next base: position 878,225,477 of record NC_069503.1, on the reverse strand, counting down.
TCTGTGTGTGATTGTGTCTCTCTCTCTCTTTCTCTCTCTCTAACCCTCTGTGTGTGATTGTGTCTCTCTCTAACCCTCTGTGTGTGATTGTGTCTCTCTCTTTCTCTCTCTCTCTCTAACCCTCTGTGTGTGATTGTGTCTCTCGCTCTCTCTCTAACCCTCTGTGTGTGATTGTGTCTCTCGCTCTCTCTCTAACCCTCTGTGTGTGATTGTGTCTCTCGCGCTCTCTCTAACCCTCTGTGTGTGATTGTGTCTCTTTCTTTCTCTCTCTCTCTCTAACCCTCTGTGTGTGATTGTGTCTCTCTTTCTCTAACCCTCTGTATGTGATTGAATCATTGTGTCTCTCTCTCTTTCTCTCTCTCTAACCCTCTGTGTGTGATTGTCTCTCTCTCTCTCTTTATTTCTCTCTCTCTAACCCTCTGTGTGTGATTGTGTGTGTCTCTCTCTTTCTCTCTCTAACCCTCTGTGTGTGATTGTGTCTCTCTCTCTTTCTCTCTCTCTAACCCTCTGTGTGTGATTGTGTATCTCTCTCTTTCTCTCTCTCTCTAACCCCTCTGTGTGTGATTGTCTCTCTTTCTCTCTCTCTCTAACCCTCTGTGTCTCTCTCCCCCGTCTGTCTCTCCCTCTCCCCCCGAATGCTTTTCTGTGTTTCTGTCTACCTTTTATTTATTTAATTAATGAATTGATAGTGCCACCTGATGGTGTGGCTTTATTTAAAGGGGTGAGGCAAAGCGCCCCACCATCTTTAAATTTCACCAGCCGCCACTGGATCAAGACATTTTTATATTTACTGCATAATGAAAGAATCTATAAGCAGAATTTGCAGCATTAAAGTAAAAAGTATGTTTTAAACATATTTTAATGGGCATGGATTTCTAGATCTCATAATCAGAGCAAGCCTTGTGTTATCTGGCAAGAGTTTCTGTTACAATCCTTTTAGACTAAAATCAGATGTTTACTAAGTTGACCAGTTAACCTGTTTCTATAGTGTGATCCAATTTTAGTAATGTGTCTGTCTTTGCATATATGTTTAATAAAGTGTTAATTTGAACCCACTCTATCTAATAACTATAGTGCCTAATTCAGCACTTGACTTAAATGTCATAAATCCTTTGAATTTTCCCTAACCTACCATATTCCAGCTTACAAACCAAGTACTTTGGAAACAGATATTGAATTAATCAAAATGCAAAGTTTGATTAGCATTAAAGGGACACTCACGTTAAATTAAATTTTCATGATTCAGATACAGCATGTAATTTTAAACAACTTTCCAATTTACTTCCATTAAAAAAATGTGCACAGTCTTTTATATTTACACTTTTTGAGTCACCAGATCCTACTGAGCATGTGCAAGAATTCACAGACTATACGTATATGCATTTGTGATTGGCTGATTACTATCACATGGTACAAGGGGAGTGGAAATATACATAACTTTGAAATTTGTTATAAAAAATCTACTACTCATTTAAAGTCCAGACTAAGTGCTATTGCATTGTCTTGTTATCTTGCATTTGTTGATTATGCAAATCTAATGTGTTGACTCATCCTTTAAAGAGAAATGTGGTCATCTTCCAAGTAATAGGAATCCCAAGTTTAAATTAAAAAGCACAATGGATTTTAGTAGTACCAATCCTAGTATTTTGATGTTTGGTAGAATTGTGAAACAAAGCACTAAAGATAAGGATAACAAATGTTTTTTTTTATTTGAGGAGTGATGAAGCTAAAGCCCTTAATGAACTACAAAATAATAACAAGATAGTGATTGGGGGGTGCAGATAAGGGAGGGGAGATTGTGTTACTTGATTGTTATAAATATATAAATGAAGTAATGACATAACTACAGGTCACCAGGGTATATGAAAAATTGCAAGTTGACCCTACTCTAACTATTCAACAGAGGGATTAAATAAAGGATACAATGACGAAGATACAGTACTACATCTCACACAAAATCACCCTATTAGACCTATACTCTATTGTACCCCCAAAATTCATAAGGATCCCATTAATCCCCTGGGTCGTCCCATTATTTCTGCCAGGGGTTTGGTGACGCAACCATTAGCCCAATACATAGATTGTTACATTCAGCCATGTGTCTGTGAATTGGACGCAGTTATTAAAGACACAGGACACTTTTTGAAACTATTAAATGATGTTACTTTGAGCAAGTCCCAGGATATTATACTTGTTACATTAGATGTTTCAAGTCTATATATATACCAATATCCCCATAGAGGAGGGAATAAAGATAGTGGGGGATATAATCTCCACAAGTTAAACAAAATAGAGGGACCTGATGTAACATCTATACAAAAATTATTGAGTTTCATTCTTAACAATTATTTTAAATTTGAAAAGGATTATTATATGCAAAAAATAGGAACCGCGGTGGGTTCTAACGTAGCGCCTTCATTTGCCAACATGTTCATGTATGATTACGAAAAGAGACATATCCTGAGTGATGAGTTATATTCACAGTTTATTGACATGTACTGTAGGTATATTGACGATTTGTTCCTAATTTGGACAGGATCAATGAAATATTTGACAGACTTCATCAATAAATTGAATGGGGTTAATTCTCTGATCATTTTTACCATGAGTGCTAGTTATTCTCATCTAAATTATCTAGATGTCATGTTGATCAGACAAGAAGATAAACTAACTACTGATTTATATTCCAATGAGACTGACAGGAATACTTTATTATTGACATCTAGCTGCCACCCGATGAGATTGGTTGATAATTTACCGATTAGTCAGATCCATAGAATTAGACGGATAGTCTAAAACCCTGGAGTGAGGGATAAAGGAGAGATTTCGATGATGGATAGGTTTTTGGCTAGAGGTTACCAACAGTCATGTCTAAATAGAGCAAGGCTGGTTGCACACAAGGGACCAGGAGTTCCACTAATCCTAATGATCCTCCTCCCTCATGTGTTTTCTCCCCCAATTACAATTTGCAGTCTTTAAAAATAAAGAAAGCCATTTATAAAAACTGGCATCTGCTACAGAGTGATCCTGCACTTAACAAAGTGTTAGGTGAACGTCCACTAGTAGGCTTTAAATGGGGCAAGAACCTCAAAGATCTACTGGTTAAAACTGACCCAGTTGGAAGCTATATACAGAGAAGCTGGGAAGCCAGAGTTGGCTGCTATAGATCTGATGGTTGTGTCACTTGTAATAGCTTGATTATTGGGGACACTTTTGGACACCCACGTATGGGTAAGATTATTCGCTTAAGCCCCCGTTTGACCTGTTTGTCAGCGATGGTGGTGTATATAATTTAATGCCCATGTGGGCTGATGTATGTTGGGAAAATGGAGCGCCCCCTAAAGGACAGGATAGCCAACCATAAATCTATGATAAGACAGGTAATAAAGAACAAAAAAAGTGACCACCCAGTTGCATTACATTTTATGGAAGCAAACCATAGTGTAGCAGATCTGAGGTGTATGCCTATTGATCAGATTAAATGTCATTCGAGAGGGGGTGACACTAGGAGACAGTTGCTCTGTAGAGAAGTGGAGTGGATTTATAGGATGCAAACAATGGCACCTTGGAGGTTAAATAAGCAAGTGCCGTTATCCTGTTTTCTTTCTGAAAGATGAGTACCTAGTGCTTTATGTTAAATATATGTGATACCTATGCCTGATATCATAATGTTTATAGTGTATATATTCAGCACCCCTGGTCCCATGTAACTAGGGTAATGATAAATTAGCTAAGTGCCACGTCTTACGATATGTAATATTAAATGTATTTAATTTGTTGTGTGATTATTTTGTTACATCGCTAGGGACTGTCCAGTACTGATCCGGCTTACAAATTCAGTTTAATTTGATTTTTCATTGGTATTATGCCGTTTCTTTCAAAGGTAAAGGTATTGTTTATTGGTTGCTATCTACCTTGCATTCTTGTAGCCTGGTGATTGGTTAATGTTCCGGTTATGGAACTTAAATTCCAGTGAATGTGAGTAGGGAATATGTGATTGCCGGACCCGGATCAGATATGACGTCACTTCTGGTGACGCGATGTTCTGTATACATGCTGTGTTTCGTTTGGAATATGTAAGTGACATTTATCCTTGTTTTGTGCATATATTTTTTGACAGATTATACCCTTGACAAAGGTCTAATGTGAAGACCAAAACGTTGGGAGATTGGTTTACCGGATTGTACTGGAAATAAAGCAAATTTTTGTTGCATCAGTGCCTGGACATTATTTTGATTATTGCTATGAAGGACCAAGCACCGGCGGTTTGCACATTAAGGGAGTGCATAAGAGAGAAAGGGAGAGAGAGAGAGTGAGAGAGAGAGAGAGAGAGAGAGAGAGAGAAACAAAACAAAAAAACATGCTAGTGTAAGTAGAAGAATAATTATCTATATGATATTATCTAAAATAATTTTCTTTACAACCCTCCTGAGAAGTTATTTTAAAATAATTTGGAAAAAAAATATTTTTTTTCCTAAAATTACACCAAGGCCACGTTTACATTATTACCGCACAGTGTTACCCAATTTGCCTGGTGTAAAGTGAAATCAATATCCATATTTCACAAGGTTTACTTACAAGGTGGATAAAAATTTAGAAATGACTATACCCTGCCCATGACCTTTATAACAGGCTACATCCCACAACCGCCTAACCATACCCCTGGACTATGTGACTCTGCTCAGAACATCTGTGACTCCACCTCCCACTGCCCTCATTAAGCACCCATACCTACACCTTCACTCACCCTGCCCCCACCTGTGGAACACCAGAAACTCAACTAAGGCACGTTTGCCTTCCACAATAAGGTTTCTGGATCTGCCACTGCTGGCCACAGAAAAGGAGATAAAAATAAATATTACTGGAAAGGCTATAGAAGGGGTTAGGTCTCTAAAAAGGCAAAATAATACAAAATTTACTAACAAAATGACCATTTTAAAATGCATTATAACATTCATTTCTTTATGCACATCCTTTTCAAGGTAAGGCTTTATTGCTGATACTTATAATTTATAAATATAAAATACTTTACTGTCCCTTTCAATACTGTTCATTGCCCATTTCAATTTGGCAAATGTTTGCACAAAGTAAATTAGTTGCATTACTATTATTGTAATAAATAAATAAAGAAAATAATAATTGAGTGATCACAATGTAATAAAAATGAGAGAGAAAAAAACATATTTAGATGTCTGCCCATTCAAAGCCTATTATTTTTGTTGAAAGAGATTAAAACAACAACACAGACCAGATGGTTTAGTTTCTGCCACCCAGGGCCACGTATAAAGGTTTTTGCATACTGTAAATCCACTTTCCATTCTTAAACTCCAAAGACTGATTGATTCACACACCAGGACTTGTTATGTGCAGCATGTCCTAGAAACATTCATCATAATTTGTGTTGTGACAGGCAGGATTATTTGTGAAGAAATATGTATGAAAAATTTCCTGGACCAGCAGCTGCAAATAGTTAGATGTAAAACAGAAAAGAAAAAGATGAGAGCTTCTTTATGCAGACATTTTAGTGCAATTGTTATTTATAATGTATATGATCTTATGAGCAAATATTTATATTTTATATATTTTATTTCATTTCATTAGTAACTATCGCCCAGATTACGAGTTTTGCATTAGGAGCTATGCGGTGCTAACGAGCAGTTTTCTCTCATCACTCACTTACCTGCAGCGCTGGTATTACAGGTTTTTACAAACCCGGCGTTAAAAGGCAAGAAGTGAGTGTAGAGCAAAATTTTGCTCCTTACCGCACTCCAATAACAGCGCTGCTTAAGTCAGCGGTGAGCTGGTCGTACGTGCTCGTGCATGATTTCCCCATAGACATCAATGGGGAGAGCCGGCTGAGAAAAAGTCTAACACCTGCCAAAAAGCAGCGTAAATCTCAGTAACGCAGCCCTATTGATTTCTATGGGGAAACTAAAGTTATGTTTACACCTAACACCCTAACATGAACCGCAAATCTAAACACCCCTAATCTTATACTTATTAACCCCTAATCTGCCACCCCCAACATCGCAGACACCTACATTATATTTATTAACCCCTAATCTGCCGCTCCGGACACCGCCGCCACCTACATTATACTTATTAACCCCTAATCTGCTGCACCCAACATCGCCGACACCTACTTTATATTTATTAACCCCTAATCTACTGCCCCAACATCGCCGCAACCTACCTACACTTATTAACCACTAATCTGCCGCCCCCAACGTCGCAGCCACTATATTAAATTTATTAACCCCTAAACCTAAGTCTAACCCTAACACCCCCTAACTTAAATATAATTTAAATAAATCTAAAGAAAATTACTATCATTAACTAAATTATTCCTATTTAAAACTAAATACTTACTAATAGTTACATTGTAGCTATCTTAGGGTTTATTTTTATTTTACAGGCAAGTTTGTATTTATTTTAACTAGGTAGAATAGTTATTAAACAGTTATTAACTATTTAATAACTACCTAGCTAAAATAAATACAAATTGACCTGTAAAATAAAACCAAACCTAAGTTACAATAACACCTAACACTACACTACAATTAAATAAACTAACTAAATTGAAAACAATTAAATAAATTAAATTAGCTAAATCACAAAAAACAACACTAAATTACAGAAAATAAAAAACAAATTCCAAGATCTTTAAACTAATTACACCTAATCTAATCAAAATAAAAAAGCCCCCCCAAAAAAAATAAAAAACCCTAGCCTAAACTAAAGTATCAATAGCCCTTAAAAGGGCCTTTTGCGGGCATTGCCTCAAAGTAATCAGCTCTTTTACCTGTAAAAAAAAATACAAACAACCCCCCAACAGTAAAACCCACAACCCACACAACCAGCCCCCCAAATAAAATACTAACTAAAAAAAACCTAAGCTCCCTTTTGCCCTGAAAAGGGCATTTGGATGGGCATTGCCCTTAAAAGGGCATTTATCTCTATTGCAGCCCAAAGCCCTAACCTAAAAAATAAACCCACCCAATACACCCTTAAAAAAACCTAACACTAACTCCCTGAAGATCGACTTACTGTTATGAAGTCCATCCTCAAGAAAGTGGCAGAAATCTTCATCCAACCGGGCCAAAGTCCTCAACGAAGTAGGGAGAAGTCTTCATCCAAGCCAGGCGAAGTGGTCCTCCAGACGGGCAGAAGTCTTCATCCAGACGGCATCTTCTATCTTCATCCATCCGACGCGGAGCAGGTCCATCTTCAAGACATCCGACGCGAAGCATCCTCTTCATCCGGAGTCTTCTTACTGAATGACGGTGTCCCTTAGATTCCGATTTGCTGATAGAATTATATCAGCCAATCGGAATTAAGGTAGAAAAAAAATCCTATTAGCTGATGTAATCAGCCAATAGGATTGAAGCTCAATCCTATTGGCTGATCCAATCAGCCAATAGGATTGAGCTTGCCCCTAAACCTGCAAGACTCGTAATAGCAACGGTAGTGAAAAAGCAGCATTAGGACCTGTTAACGCTGCTTTTTCAGCTTAACGCAAGACTCGTAATCTAGCTGTATTTTTGTTAACATTAGAATAATGTTTATATGAAAATAACAGAACTCTAGAAACTATTGGAACCTTTATAAAATATGGAGGGATATCACTGAAATGAAATGTATTTCATAGTGTATATTCTATTTATAGATGTAGTGGCGCTTAGCGTAAAATTTTACACATAGTTTTAAACTATGTGTAAAAACTATGTTCCATAGTCACGTCTAGGGTTGACAGGTGCCAATAATAAACTGGGGTGTCCAGTATTTCAGACAGTTGTTCAGGTCTATATAAAAAGACTGGACACTATGGGGTAGATTTATCATAGTTCGAGCAGACATGATACGATGTAGCGTATCATGTCCGCTGCACATCGATAAATGCTGACAGCATTTATCATTGCACCAGCAGTTCTTGTGAACTGATGGTGCAATGCCGCCCCCTGCAGATTCACGGCCAATCCACTAGCAGGGGGTGTCAATCAACCCGATTGTATTCGATCTGGTTGATTTCTGTCCACGGCCTCAGAGCAGGTGGACAAGTTATGGAGCAGCGGTCTGAAGGCTCACGTGGAAACAGGGGCATCAAGCTCCATACGGAGCTTGATAAATCAACCCCTATATCTCAAGCCCTCTTAAATGAGAGAATCCTGAAATATAACACACATTTAAACACATTCATCAGAATTGTATGCACCACTACAAGAATCTGCATTGCCAGGTATTGAAAAGAGGGAACACCATTGTGGCATGAGATAATGTCCAAATTTAAAACAATACCGGTATATTTAATGTATGAATCCGCAGCTAGAATTCTAGATACGGAAGACACATTTCACAAAATTTGGTACTACTGGATGATAAATGGCAATTAATAGAAGCGAGTATGACAAAGTTGAGTTAATTAAGTAACTTCACAAGACCTTTCCGCATAAGTATACCCTTTAACTTAAATAATACTCTCCATCACTAATATGTTAAAACACAGCAATTAAAAATATCTTTACTGACGCTTATTCTTATTAATATTTAGTAACCAAATGTTTGGTTTATTTTTGTCTGTTTTTTGGGGGGTTCAGCAATGACTAATCTGGCTTCATCCAATCACGACTTTCCCCCCAGGGTAGTCATTGCCTGAGGCCATGCTGTGATTGGAGGAAGCCGGATTAGTCATTGCTGAAGTGTGAAGAGAGGATTTCCAGGAGGGGGAAGCTGCTTTGGCTGTGAAAAGAAAAAATGATAAGTTTTTAATCAAAACAGCTGCTTTGTAAACTTTGATGAATGAAAGTGCCCCTGTTTTAAATAGTATTTTTTTAAAACGGGCTTTCATTCATCAAAGTTTACCTTCACTTTAATATTATACATATTTAATCAGACACATGGTTGAACAGCATATCTTGTACTAAGAATGTATGATGTGTAAACATTAAATTACCAAGACACCCACCAACCCAGACCAAGATAGATCCTGTAATTACATTCTTGTTCTCTAAACATTTCTTATATTGATTCCTTCCAAATAATGTATACTTTTCATAATATGTAATGAGTAGGATGGGACTTACGGAAAAATTACTGATACTCATGATGTACTGTGTAAACCAATGTTTATTTGCTTGTAAATCTTTAATTAAAACTATTTCAACATAAAAAGACTGGACATCTAAATGTCCAGTTTATAGTTCACTTGAGCTGTGGCTACATTTATAAAATACCTTGATCAGCTGGAAAAGCTCAATGAGCAAAAATTGGATAGCCTAGAGGAGATAAGAAAAAGAGGTGATATGATAGTAACATTCAAGTAATTAAGAATAGGCCTGGACTGGCCATTAGGCTTACCAGGCAAATACCCAGTGGGCCGGGACAGGTGCCCTAAGTACCGCCCAACTATTAATTACCTAGTCTCTGCTGCGCTGCACACACTAACTGCTGTGAACCTGTGGCTCTTTCCCCCAAAAAAATACTGCACAGCCAGGCACACAGCAGTCAGTGTCACATCATAAGTGGCCGTTTTTGGTAGCCAGACCAGTCTGCTCTACATAACCCTCCACTGTGTCGGCATTCAAATCTTTTCCAAAGCTGCGGCCTCAGACCAGTGACGTCATACATAACATACGCAGGCACAGCTTTTGTGAAGTAATTGTGGCACTGGAGAAAAGCAGGGATCCACCACTGAGGACATTACAACATTAGTGCAGTCTAACCTGTTAGCCTAAATTGCACAAAAGCAAATATTCCATTTACCTTTGTACCTGCAGATAACACAGTTCAAGAAGCATTCACAGCTTCGCTATCAGCACCAGTAAGGCAAAGACGATTTGAAGCACAAAAACGTTTATCCTAACATGTAGTTTGGATGCAAAACCTGTCTCCACTGTGGATTCACATTTAAGACAGAAGCAGAAGTCATGGGATGCTTTCTAATCGTTACTGCATGCAGAGCATGACACATCATTGGATGAGAACATCTTGATACTCTGCCCTGCATCTGATACTGGAAACTGAGCAAGTACTGTGGGCATTGAAAGCTGTTCGGTACCAGCTGCAAGTTACGGATGTAAGAACAGCCTTTCAGATGAGACATGTATTTTATTAACTTCTATGAAGTTAGAGGTGCTAACTAACACCAAGAACCCATGATTAACAATAGGTAATGAGGCAGGTTTCTCCTTATAACTTTAATGTGTAGGATCTGACCTAGCATCAGCTAAGGCCCTATTATAGATTTGTATACCAGTCAAAGGTTCTTCTGTTGCAGATAACGAGGGCAATGATTCCTGCATTTTAGCACTATGATACTTTAGCATGTCTTAAAAGCAGGAATTGGAAACCGAAAACCAGAGGGAGAAGTGGTCATGTAGAAAAGGCGAGTCTCAAAGTCATCAGAGCCAGAGTTTTGGAAATTATATTCAAAGGCTAAAAGTTTTTGTTTTAGTGTTATCCTTCCTTGCTAATGCTATAGTTTTTGTTCACAAATATCCTTGATTATGCAAGATGAGAAGAAATTCCACAAATCCCAAGTAATAGACACTTTAAAATGACACATTACAGAATATTTCATTAGGCATATATACAAGCAACAAATGGTTTATAGGTATTTAAAGGGACACTAAACCCAAACAAATTCTTTTATGATCCAATAAAAGACTACAATTTTAAACAACATTCCAATTTACTTCTATTATCTAATTTGTTTAATTCTTTAGATATCCTTTGTTGAAGAAATATCAATGCACATGGGTGAGCCAATCACACGAGGCATCTATGTGCAGCAACCAATCAGCAGCTACTGAGCCTATCTAGATATGCTTTTCAGCAAAGTATATCAAGAGAATGAAGCAAATTAGATAATAGAAGTAAATTAGAAAGTTGTTTAAAAATGTATGCTCTTTCTAAATCATAAAAGAAACATTTTGGGTTTAATGTCCCTTTAAGCAACAGCGGCAGTCTGCTGCAGCAAGAAAATGCACTCTAGTTGCTCACCCATTTTGAATATAATTGGTTGCTTATAATAAAAAATACATATATTTACTACTGGACTGCTAGAGCTGTTGATGTTAATAACGTAATTATAATTCAAATAATAATAAACACTAGGGTTAAATTCAGTCATATTTACAATCCACCCAGTATCTATATTAACAGGAAAGACATAGTAGAGTAAATATCCCTGAATTGGCTGTTTGTTTACCAGGGATTCTAGTACAGTGTTTTTCAACCAGTGTGTTGTGGCACACTAGTGTGCCGTGAGAGATCCTCAGGTGTGCCGCGGCAGACTGACAACAGTGCGGGGGTGTCCCTCTTTCAAATCAATATGTCATGTATAGTTTGTAGGAGGCATGGCATGACAGCACAGTACAGTATATATATATATATATATATATATATATATGTGTATATATATATATATATATATATATATCCTGTATTAGGCTACAATGTGTGATTTTGTAAAATTTTGGGATGGTGGTGTGCCACAGGATTTTTTAATGTAAAAAAGTGGGCCATGGCAAAAAAAAGGTTGCAAATCACTGTTCTAGTAAACTACCTTTACTATCAGCAGGTGCTTCCACCTAAAGGGTGCTTAGCAACTCTGAGGCTCTGAGTATTTTATAATAATAAGAACAATTCTAGATCAAGGGGTCATGATCTTAAGCTGAAGGATAGTAGGTTCAGGAGTAATTTGCAGAGGTAATTCTTCACAGAAAGGGTGGTTAGTTCATGGAATAAACATCCTTAGAGGCGGTAAGGAGCCGGACAAACTTCAAGAATGCCTGGGATAAGCATAAGGCTATCTTACAAACTAGATATGTTCGCACTTTTAGGAAATTGTAGGCAGACCTGTTGGGCCTTTGGTTTTTACCTGCTGTAAAATCTATCGCCTAGATTACGAGTTTATGTTGGTAAGGCTGTGCGGGGCTAACGAGCCTTTTTTTCTTACCGCTCACTTAAGACAACGCTGGTATTACAAGTTTTCTTCAAGCCGGCGTTAGCCTCAGAAAAGTGAGTGTTGAGCAAAATTTAGCTACACATCTCACTGTAATACCAGCGTTGCTTACGGTAGCGGTAAGCTGGTGTAACGTGCTCGTGCACGATTTCCCCATAGGAAACAATGGGGCTGAGCTGGCTGAAAAAAACCTAACTCCTGCAAAAAAGCAGCGTTCAGCTCCTAACGCAGCCCCATTGTTTCCTATGGGGAAATTAATTTTATGTCTGCACCTAACACCCTAACATGAACCCGAGTCTAAACACCCCTAATCTTACACTTATTAACCCCTAATCTGCCGTCCCCGCTATTGCTGACACCTACATTATATTATTAACCCCTTATCTGCTGCTCCGGACACCGCCCCAGCCCTCCTTTATACTTATGAACCCCTAATCTACTGCCCAAACATCGCCGACACCTACATTATAGTTATTAACCCCTAATCTGCCCCCCCAACGTTGCCGCAACTATATTAAATTTATTAACCCCTAATCTGCCGCCGCCAACGTCGCCGCCACTATAATAAATTTATTAACCCTAAGTCTAACCCTAACACCCCCCTAACTTAAATATAATTTAAATACATCTAAATAAATTTACTACAATTAAATAAATTATTCCTATTTAAAACTAAATACTTACCTATAAAATAAACCCTAAGCTAGCTACAATATAACTAATAGTTACATTGTAGCTAGCTTAGGATTTATTTTTATTTTTCAGGCAACTTTGTATTTTTTTAACTAGATACAATAGTTATTAAATAGTTATTAACTATTTAATAACTTCCTAGTTAAAATAAATACAAATTTACCTGTAAAATAAACCCTAACCTAAGTTACAATTACACCTAACACTACACTATAATTAAACTAATTACCTAAACTACCTACAATTAATTACAATTAAATTAAATAAAATAAATTACGAAAAAAAACACTAAATTACAGAAAATAAAAAAAGAATTACAAGAATTTTAAACTAATTACACCTAATCTAATCCCCCTAATAAAATAAAAAAGCCCCCCAAAATAATAAAATTCCCTACCCTATACTAAATTACAAATAGCCCATAAAAGGGCCTTTTGTGGGGCATTGCCCCAAAGTAATCAGCTCTTTCACCTGTAAAAAAAAATACAATACCCCCCAACATTAAAACCCACCACCCACACACCCAACCCTACTTTAAAACCCACCCAATCCCCCCTTAAAAAAAACCTAACACTACCCCCTTGAAGATCACCCTACCTTGATACGTCTTCAGAGGGTCCGAAGTCTTCATCCTATCCGGCCAGAAGAGGACCTCCAGACCGGCAGAAGTCTTCATCCAGGCGGCATCTTCTATCTTCATCCTTCCGGAGCGGAGCGGGTCCATTTTCAAGACATCCAACGTGGAGCATCCTCTTCATTCGACAGCCGACGACTGAATGACTGGTCCTTTAAGTGACGTCATCCAAGATGGTGTCCCTTGAATTCCGATTGGCTGATAGAATCCTATCAGCCAATCGGAATTAAGGTAGGAAAACAGCCAATAGAATGTGAGCTCAATGTGAGCTCAATCCTATTGGCTGATTGGATCAGCCAATCGGATTGAACGTCAATCCCATTGGCTGATTGCATCAGTCAATATGATTTTTCCTACCTTAATTCCTGATTGGCTGATAGGATTCTATCAGTCGATCGGAATTCAAGGGACGCCATCTTGGATGACGTCACTTAAAGGATCAGTCATTCAGTCGTCGGATGAAGAGGATGCTCCACGTCGGATGTCTTGAAGATGGACCCGCTCCGCTCCGGAAGGATGAAGATAGAAGATGCCGCCTGGATGAAGACTTCTGCCAGTCTGGAAGTCCTCTTCTGGCCGAATAGGATGAAGACTTTGGACCCTCTGGAGGACCACTTGTGCCCGGCTGGGTGAAGACATCTCAAGGTAGGGTGATCTTCAAGGGGGTAGTGTTAGGTTTTTTTAAGGGGGGATTGGGTGGGTTTTAGAGTAGGGTTGGGTGTGTGGGTGGTGGGTTTTAATGTTGGGGGGTATTGTATTTTTTTTACAGGTGAAAGAGCTGATTACTTTGGGGCAATGCCCCGCAAAAGGCCCTTTTAAGGGCTATTTGTAATTTAGTATAGGGTAGGGAATTTTATTATTTTGGGGGGCTTTTTTTATTTTATTAGGGGGATTAGATTAGGTGTAATTAGTTTAAAATTCTTGTAATTCTTTTTTTATTTTCTGTAATTTAGTATTTGTTTTTTTCGTAATTTAGTTTATTTAATTTAATTGTAATTAATTGTAGGTAGTTTAGGTAATTAGTTTAAGTATAGTGTAGTGTTAGTTGTAATTGTAACTTAGGTTAGGGTTTATTTTACAGGTACTTTTGTACTTATTTTAGCTAGGTAGTTATTAAATAGTTAATAACTATTTAATAACTATTGTACCTAGTTAAAATAAATACAAAGTTGCCTGTAAAATAAAAATAAACCCTACGATGGCTACAATGTAATTATTAATTATATTGTAGCTATCTTAGGGTTTATTGTATAGGTAAGTATTTAGTTTTAAATATTAGGGGGGGTTAGGGTTAGATTTTGATTTAGGGGTTAATAAATTTAATATAGTAGCGGCGACGTTGGGGTCGGCAGATTAGGGGTTAATAAATGAAGGTAGGTGTTGGCGATGTTAGGGACTGCAGATTAGGGGTTAATAAAATTGAACTAGTGTTTGCGAGGCAGGGGTGTGGCGGTTTAGGGGTTAATACATTTATTAAAGTGGTGGCGATGTCCGGTCAGCAGATTAGGGGTTAAACATTTTAGTTAAGTGTGTGTGATCTGGGGGGGCCTTGGTTTAGGGGTGCTAGTGTACTTTTTAGCACTTTAGTTAAGAGTTTTATGTTACGACGTTAGCCCATAAAACTCTTAACTACTGACTTTTATATGCGGTTGGAGTCTTGCCAGGAGAGGGTCTACCGCTCACTTTTTCAGGCGATCGTAATACCGGCGTTAGGAAAATCCCATTAAAAAGATAGGATACGCAATTGACGTAAGGGGATTTGCGGTAAGCTAAAATCGTGGAAAAAAGTGAGCGGTAGACCCTCTCCTGCCTGACTCGTAATACCAGCAGGCGTTAAAAAGCAGCATTGGGACCCCTCGACGCTCCTTTTTAAGGCTAACGCAAGACTCGTAATCTAGCCGTATGTTTCTATGTATAACTCTCCACTAAGGAGGATCAGATCTCTGCAGCCCAGGGCTGGTGCTACAATAGAGGCAGCTTAGCCGACCGCATAAGAGCACCCTGCAGGGGGGGGGCGCACATTTGGTGCATGATTTTTAATTTTTTTAACATACATATATTTATATATTTTGCTGCCTAGCATTCATAGTAGGTTAAAAGCTCATCCATCCCACCCCTGGTAGACTATACCAAGCACAGGGGATGTTCGGGATGGCCGGTATGTTCCCTACAGTAAGTAATACTGCTAGCGATGACTAACATGTGCTCCCTATTTTACTTTTAAGTATCTGAGCCCCTTGTCACTCAGCCCCGCCCCCTCCACACTCCCCCACTTATACCCATATCCCCACAAGTGCAGCTCACTGCTTCTTCCGCGGCCATGCACCCACATAGTGTTCAGCATGGAGGAGGACTGGCCAACTCAGAACTTCCCGGGGAGTCTTCTGCAGGACTTGCAGCTACACAGAACTACATAAAGTAGCATAGTTAGTTGTGACGTGAGGAGGCGGAGGAAGAGCTCACTGAAGCTGTGCTTAAGCTCCTGGGAGTCAGAGGATTTTTGAGGGGTACTCACAGAGTTGGAGAGATTGGAGTTAAGACTATCTGACACTAATATAATGAGAAGGGACTTGTTATCCATTGCACTGTGTACATGTTAATCAAAGTGGGCATAATGCAGTCTTATTATACTGGTGCCTAATATGGGTGATTGATATTTATTTGATGATAATGGTACAGTGAATGATAACACTGACATGTTTAAAAAGAGTTAAAAAGCAAAAATTACATTCTCAAAGTTTATTTCAGGCTCCAAATCTATTATCTATATATTTTTTTGCTCCTTCTGTTGCCCCTCTTTTGCTAATAATGAACCCATCAGGCCCATGATTATGTATTTGTGTGTGTGTATACACTGTGTGTGTGTGTATATATATATATATATATATATATATATTTATGTATATATATATATATATATATATATATATATATATATATATATATATACAAAATGAAGGAATGATATCCAAAAATACTTTTATGAAGATTTAACACTCTTATAACAAATTTTATAAGTAACATATTTTTAAATGTACAAACACTTAAAGGGGCATGATTTAGATAAAGCAGTAACTTTAAATAACTTTCTAATTTACTGCTAATATAAAAATGTATTTGTTCTCTTGGTATCTATTGTTGAAAAGTAGGGCATAAGCTCAAGAGTTATCTATAGCTGCTTAATACATTACTAGAACATTTGTTAAGAAGCAGAAATGGCAGAATATATTATTTCTATGAGGGGGCAGCAAAATGTGTCTTCGCCTGTGTAGCTTAAAATCCCAGCACCGGCCCTGCTACAGCCAAAAAGGTAAGGTCATTAATGTGTATGCTGCTGGCAGCCGAAAGGGAAGTAGTTAAAACTATTAATATGTCTGTATTACTAACAGCCAGGGGATAAAATCACTGCTTTCTTTGTTGGTATTAAAGGGGATAAAATCAGTTATAGTGCATTAGTAAAAAGCACAAAACAGAGGGGCGCCTCATGTGTAGATCAAAAATGCCACCAGCAAAAAAACATCCATAGATGCCAAATGGGTACTCACATGTAGCAATAGCACCCTTATGTGCTGGTAGTTGCAGGCTGATAACTCGGGGTGTATCAGCTAACACTTGTCCTGGCTTCAGACTGGAAAACAGGATGCGAGTTCCAAGAACAGTAGGCCCCAGGATACAGTTCCAACAGATAATAAGGTGCTTGCACTTAGCTTTTGTTAAAAATGGTTTATTTAAAAATCACATTAAACACATCAAGCAATAAGTGGAGGGGGCATAGACATATAGCCCCCTGTATGCAACGCTTTTCATCAGTTGCCTGATGAAACAGCTAATTTTTAGAAGCTGAGAAACACGTTGCATACAGCGGGCTATATCTCTATGCCCCCTCCACTTATTGCTTGATGTTTTTTATGTGATTTTTAAATAAACCATTTTTAACAAAAGCTAAGTGCAAGCACCTTATTATCTGTTGGAACTGTATCCTGGGGCCTACTGTTCTTGGAACTCGCATCCTGTTTTCCAGTCTGAAACCAGAACAAGGGGTAGCTGATACACCCCGAGTTATCAGCCTGCAACTACCAGCACATAAGGGTGCTATTGCTACATATGAGTACCCATTTGGCATCTATGGATGTTTTTTTGCTGGTGGCATTTTTGATCTACACATGAGGCACCCCTCTGTTTTGTGTTTATTTCTAGTGCCTGATCTGGATTGATCTGAGAGGAGAGAGCAGCCGTCCATCCTGTGCCTTCTGTTTGGATACCACACACGTTTGTGGACAGCGCATAGCACTACCCCTCCCTACCCTTTTTAGGACTTTTTATTACTTATTCAGTCCACTATTCTGTTTTTTGTTAAAGAGCGCCCCCTCTAATTTCTGGTTATATTTGATAGTGCATTAGTAAAATTATATAAGGATTAATAATCTCAAAGCGTGTTTTTAAAATATTAAAGCGACACTGAACCCAAATTTTTTATTTTATGATTCAGATAGAGCATGCAATTTTAAGCAACTTTCTAATTGACTCCTATTATCAAATTGTCTTCATTCTCTTGGTATCTTTATTTGAAATGCAAGAATGTAAGTTTAGATGCTGGCCCATTTTTGGTGAACAAACTGGGTTGTTCTTGCTGATTGGTGGATAAATTCACCCACCAATAAACCAGTGCTTTCTATGGTCTGAACCAAAAAAATAGCTTAGATGCCTTCTTTTTCAAATAAAGAAAGCAAGAGAACAAAGAAAAATTGATAATATGTGTAAATTAGAAAGTCGATTAAAATTGCATGCTCTATCTGAATCACAAAATAAAAAATTTGGGTTCAGTGTCCCTTTGAATATAAAATATAAAAAAAAAAATTATTAAGATGTATTATACATACCGTAAGATATATATATATATATATATATATATATATATATATATATATATATATATATATATGAGCTAGGAAAGGGAGGGCACTCTCAGGATTTATATACATCAAAGTTAGTTTATTGTTTATAACAACAACGTTAGAAAGTCATAAGGATAGGTCGACGTTTCGGCTTACCTAGATGCCTTCATCAAGACAGATGAACAACTCACAACGGCGACTAGCAGCCGCACACAACACCACCGGCAAAACAGAATGTAATCACCCATAGAAATACAAAACACGGAAGGAGACTGCACTCCAAGACCGGACCGGGTACACATCCAATGGCTCAGCAACACCCATTCTCTGGGTGATTACATATACCTGTGCACCCCTCCTTTGTTCTCAGTTTGACCTTGACGTGGTGCCTGAGCTTTTCCCATTTGGCCAGATGCTGTAACTAACCTTTCCAGTTGTGATTTTAATCTTAGCTGTGAGCTAGCTGGTGAGTGCTGGGTGTCTCTATGTGTTGTATTATTATTTGTTTGTAATCTCCCTATGTTTCTTGCACCCACTCCGGACTGGGGTTAACTGCCTGTTACTCTGGTGACAGCACAGCTTTTTGGGAGTGCTATTTAGGCACCCAGGGCTGGGATGTTGTTGAGCCATTGGATGTGTACCCGGTCCGGTCTTGGAGTGCAGTCTCCTTCCATGTTTTTGTATTTCTCTGGGTGATTACATATACCTGTGCACCCCTCCTTTGTTCTCAGTTTGTTTGGCTCTGTGAGCTCGCATTGTGTGGCTGTGTTAGGGACTCAGGCAGTGGAAAGGACCTTGACGTGGTGCCTGAGCTTTTCCCATTTGGCCAGATGCAGTAACTAACCTTTCCAGTTGTGATTTTAATCTTAGCTGTGAGCTAGCTGGTGAGTGCTGGGTGGCTCTATGTGTTGTATTATTATTTGTTTGTAATCCCCCTATGTTTCTTGCACCCACTCCGGACTGGGGTTAACTGCCTGTGACTCTGGTGACAGCACAGCTTTTTGGAAATGCTATTTAAGCACCCTGGGCTGGGATGTTGCTGAGCCATTGGATGTGTACCCAGTCCGGTCTTGGAGTGCAGCCTCCTTCCATGTTTTTTATATATATATATATATATATATATATATATATAGTCATAAAGTTTTGGGTACCAGACCCGTCCCTTTGTCAAATAATACACACAAAAAAATATATGCATAACACCCCTCATTAAAACCCACCTTATATATCTAAACCATATAACTAATAATGACTAATACCCCCATAGAAACCATGCTGGTTTCATGTGTACCGCCGCAGACCTCCGTGACGTGATGATGTCATGACAACATGACAGATCGGATTCGTCAGCATGCCCTAGGAGTGGGCGGTGTCTAAAGTAACAGCTGTCACCTGTTGAACTTAACGAACATATACACATACCAATGTCATCGGTAAGTGTATAACACAGAACTCATATCGAATCTATGTGTAAATGAAAGGGGCTAGATTACAAAAGATAAAAGAGACAAAAACATATATACATGTGTAACGTGTTAAGCACGTATAATCTTAAACCTATGTTGGTAGAGAAGCACACAGTGTTGCTTCATGTCTAACGGAGTACGGTAGACACATTACAGAGAACATAGAGACAGTTCATCTTTGAGCATAATGAGTGATGCTTGAAGAAATGTAGCATGTCATCGTCAGAATATATATGACAGCTATATGATCATCAGAGTCCTATTTTCAGAGGCTAATGATAGAAGGGGCTGAAATCCAAGTGGGTATTAAGGCCCTTAAGCATTATAGTGTCCAAAGTATAGATCCATTTGGTTTCCCTTCTCAATAGGGTTTTAGCCCTGTCGCCCCCTCTAGACATGGGAGGTATATGGTCAATTAACATTGCTTTCAGACTTGCAGCACTATGTTTCTTCTTGCAAAAGTGCCTGGAGACAGGTTGTTCAGAGTCGCCTTTATCGATGGCTTCCCTGATCGTACACCTGTGGTTCGCCATACGATCTCTGAACGATGTTATGGTTTTCCCAACGTAAAAAAGGGAGCACAGACAGATAAGTATATAAATGACATAGTCACTTGTACATGTCAAACGATGGTGGATCTTAAATCTTTGGTTCGTGTGAGGGTGTTGGAATGAGGAAGCCCTCAACATGATGTTGCACTGGATGCAGCCTTTCTTGCTGGACTGTAGCCATGTAGTATTTCGGTAGCAATTCACTAGATTGGATTCCCCTAACATGTCTCTTAGATTTTGTGCTCTCCGATATGCCATCCTAGGTGGTTCTGTATGTTGAAATGGTAGGGACTTCTCCACTTTCACCAAATTCCAATGTCTCCTTATGGAGGAATTGAGTGTCTCATGCGCAGTATCAAAAGTTGCCACGAAATTCATCCGATCCATTCCTTGTGACTTTGAAGTTGTAGTAATAAGTTTCTCCTGTGTACGTTCCATCACTCTTCTCTTGGTCTCATACACCAAACCTTCATCATAGCCTCTCTTTATGAGTTTTTCTCCCATAGTATCCAATTGTACACTCATTATGGGGTTCTCTGTATTGTTTCTTATGACTCTGGTGAGTTGAGAAGTGACTACACCCTTTTTCTGATGATACGGATGGCAACTATTTGCCTCCAAGAGCGAATTCCTATCTCTAGGTTTGGCATACAATGATGTGCCAAACCTACAGTAGTCACTTTCCCTCACTTTGAAAATGTTGAGATCAAGAAAATGTATGGACTCTAAGGAAAATTTGAGTTTAAATTGTTTAGGGGACGTGAGTTGATTCAACTTGTTCACCCACGTGATCAGATGCTGTTCATTACCACACCATATCAACAAGACATCATCGATATAGCGTGTGTAGAAGATGACCTCCACACAATCTTGCAGTTTCATAACATCTTTCGTGCCATGCCATGTAAAGGTTGGCATAGGTAGGAGCCCTATTGGAACCCATTGACGAACCTGAGGTCTGCAAGTAGAATTCGGTCTCAAATCTGAAATAGTTATTCTCTAGACAGAAATGCATGAGTTCAATAATAAACTCAATAGGTGGTCCCTCATAAAAAGTAGAGCTGGTGAACATGGACCAGACAGCCTGCACACCCCCAGCAATGGATTCTAATATGGCCCCTACCTATGCCAACCTTTACATGGCATGGCACGAAAGGGATGTTATTAAACTCCAAGATTGTGTGGAGGACATCTTCTACACATGCTATATCGATGATGTCTTGTTGATATGGCGTGGTAATGAAGAGCATCTGATCATGTGGGTGAACAAGTTGAATCAACTCACAGTCCCTATAAAATTTAAACTTGAATTTTTCTTAGAGTCCATACATTTCCTTGATCTCAACATTTTCAAAGTGAGGGAAAGTGACTACTGTAGGTTTGGCACATCATTGTATGCCAAACCTACAGATAGGAATTCGCTCTTGGAGGCAAATAGTTGCCATCCGTATCATCAGAAAAAGGGTGTAGTCACGTCTCAACTCACCAGAGTCATAAGGAACAATACACAGAACTCCATAATGAGTGTACAATTGGATACTATGGGAGAAAAACTCATAAAGAGAGGCTATGATGAAGGTTTGGTGTGTGATACCAAGAGAAGAGTGATGGAACGTACACAGGATGAACTTATTACTACAACTTCAAAGTCACAAGGAATGGATCGGATGAATTTCGTGACAACTTTCGATAATGCCCATGAGACACTCAATTCCTCCATAAGGAGACGTTGGGATTTGGTGAAAGTGGAGAAGGCCCTACCATTTCAACATACAGAACCACCTAGGATGGCATATCAGAGGGCACGAAATCTAAGAGACATCTTAGTGGAATTTAATCCAGTGAATTGCTACCGTAGACTACATGGCTACAGTCCAGCAAGAAAAGCTACTTTCAGTGCGGCAACTGTGTAACATGCAACAGCATGTTGAGGGCTTCCTCTTTCCAACACCCTCACACGAACCAAAGATTTAAGATCCACCATCGTTTGACATGTACAAGTGACTATGTAATATATATATTTATCTGTCCGTGCTCCCTTTTTTTAAATTGGGAAAACCAATACATCATTCAGAGATCGTATGGCAGGCCACAGGTGTGCGATCAGGGAAGCCATTGATAAAGGCGACTCTGAACAACCTGTCACCAGGCACTTTTGCCAGAAGAAAACATACTGCTGCAAGTCTGAAAATTATGTTAATTGACCATATACCTCCCATGTCTAGAGGGGGCAACAGGGCTAAAACCCTATTGAGAAGGGAAACCAAATGGATCTATACTTTGGGCACTATAATGCCAAAGGGCCTTAATGCCCACTTGGATTTCAGCCCCTTCTATCATTAGCCTCTGAAGATGGGACTCTGATGATCATAAGGCTGTCATATACTGTATATTCTGATGATGACATGCTACATTTCTTCAAGCGTCACTCATTATGCTCAAAGATGAACTGTCTATATGTTCTCTGTAATTTGTCTACTGCACTCCTTTAGACATGAAGCAGGACTGTGTGCTTCTCTACCAAAATAGGCTTAGGATTAAAAGTATAAACAACGCTAGCTGAACACAAGTGTCAGCTCTAGGGGGCGCAATAAAAGTGACTGCTATAGTAATATAAGGGTTCTAGATTAAAATTCCCAAAAAAGGTACAATGTCTAGTACATTAAAAAAAAAAAAACAATAAAGATCTATAACAACTAAAAAGACCAAATGATATTATACATATGACCTTGTTGGTGTCCCAGTGATAATTATCGGTATCAGGAAAAAAAAACACAGGATAATGTCTCTATACAATATAGGTACCAGTCCTTAATACGATACAAAGGTGTATAAATCCTCTTGATGTAAATATTCTTGCTGTTTTAGACAGGTACAGCTCTTTGTAAGGACAGGTACAGCTCTTTTTGTATGGATCACACCCTGATTCAAGAGTCAGCTCTTTGCCAGATAAAACTATCAAGATTCTCTGTAAATACAATCACAAAAACAAAGGCGCCTCCTAGTGTGATACTGTAGATATAGGTGGAAAGATGAATACAAGCTAAATGGATACTCACAAGTGGAGCAACACCCAAATGTGATAAGTCAAGCTGACTGGGAGTTTGCAGTGTCCCAGCTCGCTGTCTCAGCATCAGTGCCGGTATCCGTGAAGTCCTCAGTGGATATAAACAAGCTCAGACTCTCATAATAGTGTTAAAAAAGACCACAATTTAATGGCAAGTAAAAGTCAGATATCAACCATATGACTCTGATAGTAAAAAGGACAGAATGCAACGCGTTTCTCAGACTGCTGTCTGTTTCATCAGGCGTTGCATCATGGTTTCAATGGGGGCTAAGTATAATTGGTGTATTAGTCATTATTGGTGATATGGTTTAGATATATAAGGTGGGTTTTAATGAGAGATGTTATGCATATATTTTTTGGTGTGTATCATTTGACAAAGGGACCGGTCCAGTACCGAAACGTTATGACTTTGTAATAAAAGTTATTTGTTGCATCTTTAAGAAGTCCATTGAGTGCTTCTCTACTAAGGAGTTGGATTTAAAACTTGTCAACACCGTGGCATTGTAAACAGATGAGGAGTGCATATCTTTGAAGGATATACACATATATTCCATTGATTATTTAACATTGTTTACAGTATGTTTAATAATTTTTAATATTTTTTTTTATATATATATTTTATATTTAATATTTCAAAAACGCACTTTGAGATTAGTAAGTCTTCATGTGCACTAACCCAACACAGTGTTAGCCCTAAAGCACAAAACACATATATTTTACATTCCTATGTTCTTCACATAGAAAAAAATATTTTTTCTTATTAAATATAAATATATATATATATATATATATGTATGATCATGTTAATGTAAAATAGATTCTATACCTACCTATATATTTATAGGAATAGGTATATACATATATATATATATATATATATATATATATATATATATATATGTATTTACAATAAAAATAACATTGTCCTGCATGCGAAGAACAATGGAATTTAAAATATGTATAATAAATAAACAGTAAAACACATAAATACATATGTATACACATATATACATCTACATATTTAGACATGTTTATGTATGTATTAATACAATATAGTCCTTTTCAGTCAAACACCTTGTCATATACCATATAGCTTTGAGCCCTTATAACTTTTTTTAAATATTTATATAAATAATTTCTATCAGTGTATATATGAGTAATATTATGTTGTGTTTAGTGTAACTTTTTAACGCACTTAATCTACGCTAGGTGCTCAGTCACGCTAACCTGACAAGCGTGAAATGCGATTGCACTCTTGCGATATCGTTTACATTCAACTTGTAATACGAGAGCTAATTTTATCGCACATAAAAAGACAATATTGCGCAAAGTGCAACAGTTAGCTGTCTCTTGTAATCTAGTCCTTAGGCAATCAGGGTATTGAAAATAGATGTACATAGCTCCCAACATTTGTGGGTAGGTATTAGACTTGGGAGGTTGAGGGGCGGGTGTCACCATTTTGTGAGAGGGGCCATTTGGTCACAGATGGATAGTGGGTAAGATTATGAGCATGCATGGGATCAGTGGACATGTCCAGGTGGTTTGTGGGCATATTTGGGCAGTCTATGAGTCGGTTTATAGGAAACCCAGCAATTAGGAATGTATCTATATAAAGAGAAGACAGAATGTTGCGGATGTTTCTGGTTCACTGGTATGTTGATCAACAAAAATGGAACCCACAGCAGTCTACTAATGTATTTGAAAATCATGGTTGAAACAAGTTATTTTCTTATTACCATGTATTTAAAAGGGTTTTCACATTCCACAGTGCTATCTGTTGCCTCCACATGGAAAATAATGTATCTGCCCTCATTTTAACTGGGTGACCTCTAGAGAGGCCTATTTGTCAGCTAATAATTAAAAAAGAATCTTGACAACAAAAAAGACAACACAAGTGCCACTAAGATTTAAAAGATTATAGATAGATGATAGATAGATAGATAGATAGATAGATAGAAATATAGATTTTAAATTACAATCTCAAAGTATCCCTTTAATGTAGGAATTTACATAAAGGAGGGTTCAAGGATCCTTCGAATATAATTAAATAGAACTGCTTTTTCTTTGCATAAATGTTTTGTAGATGATCCATGTACTGTATATAACCCATCTGGGAGTGTTTTTGTAACAATATATAGTATTGCTTATTTTTTTAATAACATTGTGCTGATTTTCAGACTTTTAACCAAGCCCCAAAGCGTCAGATGTATACGCTCGTTTACAGACCACTGCTGGCTCCTGTTGGTCTAATCTGTCTTTTCATATGCAGGGAAGGGGGGTGGGTGCCTACTCTTTCTGGTTTCCCAGCCCCTTTCACTGTTTGTCCCAGTCTAACCTCATCAACAGTGCTAAACTTGAAGCTTCTAAGTAATTTGTAAAAGGTTTTATACAGAATTTTTAGCTCAGTATCTGTGCATATAATTATTTATAGTAGTGTCTATTACATGTAGGTATATGAAAATTGGTGCATATAAGGCAGATTGTTTTTTGAGGACAATATGGGTGAGGGGTGAGAGAGAGTGAGAGTCTGAACAAGGGAGAAAGTGAGTCAGTAAGTGAAAACTTTATGAAAACATTGTCTTTATAAAACCCCCAGCATAAAACACAATTCTGTGAATGGAACTAGAGGCACAATGTTTGTTTATAATGCACTGTAGTGTCAGCACTGCGGGGGAGGGTTTAAGCAGACTGTGTGAGGCTTTCAGAGTATACTGGCCAGCATCACTCTAACTCTAGTGTCTCCTTTTTGTATTCCCCTACACCCTACTCTATGGTACACCCTTTAAAAAAAGGAAAAGTAAAGATTTGCAACAGCTGGTTTTGTAGAGGCATTGGGGCTGATTTAACAAGAGCCAAATCTGGCCATCTTGCCCTGCTTCCGCACGAGCCTTCAGGCTCACTGGAAACAGCAGTTAAGCAGCTCCTTAACTCGTCCGCTGCCTCTCAGGCTGCGGACATCAATCCACCTGATTTTATATGATCGGGTTGATTAATACCTCCTGCTAGCGGCCATTTGAATCTGCAGGGGGCGGCATTGCACAAGCAGTTCACCAGAAGTGCTTGTGCAATGTTAAATGCCGACAGCATATGCTGTCAGCATTCAGCGATGTCTGGCGGACATGATACGCTACAGCCAGAGGCGTAACTAGAAACCACAGGGCCCAGGTGCAAGAAACTAAGAAGGGGCCCCCCCACCGCCCCTCCCCCCTCCAAAAAAAGGTGAATTTAATACATATTATTTTTTTTTTACTTTTAACACAGAAAACAAATGTGAAGCAGATTACATGTCTGCAAAAAGAGGTACCCTGTGCCCACAGTCTGTGAGATGGTCTGACCCCCTATTACTGTATATATATATATATATATATATATATATATATATAGTGACACCGTTTAACCCACCAGTACTGTATATAGTGAGTCAGTGACACAGTTTGTACTCTGCCAGTGAGATGGCTGGCCTGACCCTACCCGCCCAGTACTTTATAAAGTGACCACAGTAGTCAGTGACATGGTCCACCCCCCATACTGTATATAGTGGTACTTTATAGTGACACTGTTTACCCCCTGCCCCCCCCCCCATGCTGTAGTAACAAGGTCTGTAATTTTCTGGTTCCACAAACATACATAAACACACATACATGCATAAATAAACACACAGTCACATACATACACACACACACACACACACACCATACACACACACATAAACACCAATGGGTAAAACAGAAACACTAACCCCTGTAGTCATGTCACACTTACCTGATTTTATTTTTTTTAAGCTGGGCCCCCACCCTCAGGGGCCCAGTCACACCTGCGTCCTCTGCACCACCTCTGCACGCCCCTGGCTACAGCATATCATGTCCGCCACACATTGATAAATCGGCCCCATTGACTTATGAGCATGAGGCTTTTTCAATAAGCTGTTGTTGTCATTTCCTCAACAATTTACAAAAGTTAATCAAAACACTTCCATGGTATAGACAAAAAATATACAACTTGATGAAGCAGAGAACACGATAAAAGCATTAGTAGGCTGCATATTGGCACCATTGGGCCTTCTGTTGCACCATAAGTAATTTTTTTGTACATATGCATATTATATAACAGCAATGAGGCAGCGTGTTGCAGCAGATCAACACACAAATGTCACTAAAACAATTAAAAACTGTCATGTTTTAGCACAATTTGTTCAAATCTGTAATAAGTCTATTCCAAAGCCTGAAGTACGTGTATTTTATCTCCATGTAAACATGTTTGTGCACTACTCTCAGTAAGTACAGTTGTCAGAGGTAATTCCTAGTAAAATTATTTATTGTATTAATTAAATGAACAAATAATATATGGAGAGTTTTATATATATTTATTTTTTAATATTCTATATATAATTAAGAGACCATTCTGGATTCTGGTTATGCTGTTAGTTTCATTTCATTTGTTTGTTTCTTTTACTACAATTATTTTGTTTTGCCCAGCAAACCTTTCAAAGTGCCATTTATCTTCGTGAAGTAGACATGAATCAAAGGTTATTCTACCAAATATTGATTTCTGTATTCTTGTTAAAACATTAGTTTTGTGTTGTTTAAATATGAATCTGTTTTCTTTGCATTATTCGAGGTCTGAAAACACTGCATGTTTTTTGTTATTTTGACCATTTGTCATTGCTCTAAATGACAGTATTTTTATTTGGAATTTGGGAGAAATGTTCATTTTACTCAAACACGTAGCTATAAATTGCAAAATCAGCACATACCTATAAATGGTAACACCAGAGAAACTGATAATTTTGTAACATAGTAGACGAGGTTGAAAAAAGACCGAAGTCCATCAAGTTTAACCTATACAAATCTAAAATACTTACAAACTCCAGTTAAACTTAAATAATCCCACTAAAAGGTGACCCGTTTAATACTCGCAATGTTTTAAATGTCTCTAGGATATTGGCATTCACTACCTCCTTTGGTAATGAACTCCACAATTTTATTGCTCTTACAGTGAAAAAACGTTTCTGTTGCAGGAGATTAAATCTCCTTTTCTCCAATCTTAAATTGTGACCTCTTGTCACAAACAATTTTCTGGAATAAACAGAGCTTCTCCCATCTCTGTATATGGGCCTTGAATATATTTATATAAAGTAATCATGTCACCTCTCAAGCGCCTCTTTTCTAAAGAAAACAGACCCAGTTTGGCTAGCCTCTCCTCATAGCTTAAATTCTCCAATCCCCTTATTAGCTTTGTGGCCCTTCTCTGAACTTTTTCTAG